>NC_051181.1:17517232-17537529 GCF_013339695.2 Rhipicephalus sanguineus
AATTAATTCAATCTTTCTCCATCGGAAAGGTTTGCTGCTTTATAGCGAGCCCCAAAAAATATTAATTTCGTCACACGAAACGTGCGAATAGAGATCTCGCGGACTGTACAACTTTGCTGGAAAATTTCAGCTGCGTGTTTCAGGGGCGCGAAAGCTCTAACTGATTATATGAAAAGCTGAATTGCCCAGTGATCTTAAAATCTGGCGTTCTTGCAGCTTATTAAATGTCCATCTGTCTAAGAATGATGTCGCATTTGCAGTTCTGCTCCAATCAATAACCCCAGCACTAAGTTATGTTTGCTGTGCCTCAGCATTCCCGAATCCAGCCGAATATTTCTGATGTGCACGTTAAGTATTTGACTAGGAAAAGGTACAATTACGGAGTTGGTTAGGGGTGGAATTTAAATGTCGAAGTTTTTCGCCTGTTTCGCAAGAAACTTCGCAACCTTTAGCGATCGGGGCCGCCGAGAATCCTCCGCCGCATTGTCATGAGTACCGATCAAGCCCTACCTCTTATGATGAAGCACTTATATGCTCAATGTACAGTGGTACGACATGAGTGCTTTCAAGTGTACTGAGCGTTTACGGTTTCTGCTGAAGCTCAAGAAAACGTACCGCCTTTGCATGCATTAGATGCAAAGCACTTGAGTTGAACAACAGCAATAAATGGGAATAAATGCGAGTGCCGAGCAGAAAATGTATTTTTGATCGTGATTACTATAGCGCGCTAGGCTCTATTAAAATATCTACGATTTTGAACTGTCCACGGAAAATTATCATCCCCCTCCTCCGCCTTGTCTATGAGCTCAAGTGGGACAGTTCGGCACTTCTGGAACGCTAGCACGGTGCTCACGCTTTAGCACTGTCGTGAATATAAATATATGATTGATCTGATCGAGCCGCATGACAAAGGGGGAACATCAGATATAATGGTTAAATATAGAAGTGTGCGAAGATTGAACATTTGGAATATCGAATCGAATATCGTCATACTTGATTCGGTCTTCGGGAATAGCCCATATGCGTTAATACGAATATTCAAAATATCATCTATGCCCAAATAAACACGAAATTAGCGTAAAAATACAATAATTTCTACGGTCATAAGCTATACGTCGTTTTGCAGAGCCAGAATTCGATAGTCCGCACACACTGAAGAGTTTTAAAATTTCTACTTGATGCTCAGTTTATGGTTTTCATGTTAATTTGTTTTAATGTTAGAGTACCAACGATATTTTGTGTTAACAACGAAAACGGTTCAATTCAAATTCGATCCGCTTCTTGCACGCATTAGCGCTGCCCTAAAATGTTCAGGCATGTGCTTCAGTTGAAATTTCCCGCTCCTTTTTTTTCTCACCCGAAAGAGCTGATATAAGCAACACGTGCGTTCCTCCGAAAAAAAAAAAAAGGTGGGTGAGATCTCTCTCCCAGAAAGAATGACAAGGCCTGAAGGAGGAACGAAGAGGGAGGCGGGGCGTGCAGCGGGGCTACCATAGCGGGGCGCCGACCCGCACCTCTTGCGTTTTCTTTTTTTTCTTTGCCACAGCGCTGGGGAGGGGAGCAAGCTCCATGCGTCAGTTCCCGCCAAATTGTAGCTCTTTCGAGCGAGGACGTGCTGACTGAAACACTGCACAGAGACGGGCAAGCACTCAGAGGCATTTCGTTTGCCTTGATCCTGGAGGCGGCCTTCTCCCATTGCCGGAGGATTTGAAGCGAACTCGTAAGTGGCATTTTATTTCCTCGCTGTATCGCATGGTGAGTTTTGTCTAGCGACAAAATCAAATTTTATTTGCACAATTGATGCGTCAATCTGGTCGTCTCTTCTAGCTGGCAGATCAGAAATGTTCAGGCGAACGGCGGTTATATTTGTCTGTGGACCCAAGACTTCGTTGACGGGCAAATATGTCAGATTTTCTTGTTTTTTATTTGTGGCATTTTATTGTAAAGCCGTGACATATTTTGCCGTTTTCTCTAGGGAACCCTGCAACAAGGACTGTAGTGTGAATAGCGTGCTGCGCTGCTCTCGCCAACTGAAAAGAACTCTGGTAAGATGCATGCTTGGTTATGAAAGTCTCACGCAATCGCTTTTCACATTGAATTTGGTCGCAGGTGTGCTGTAAATGCCGACTGCACAATATGTGACTGGCCCGCGGCTGCTTTGAAGGTAAGATTGTGTTCTCATTAATCTATTTGTTGTACCATTTGTTTTCCAGTGACATAGCCAACAACGAAAACCTCGATCCATCCTCTCTCCGCATATTATCTAGTTTGTGCGCTGTGGAGCTTGAAGCACTTCTCGGAATTTCAGCACACTCGCATTTATTGTAAGTGCAGTGTTTTTCTTATTTGTGCAGCGACAAAATTATTTGTTTAGTTGTGTGAATAGAGTTTCTAGACGCGACATGTCTGTGCACTGGTCAAGTAAATAGTCTACCTTTCTCACAGTATTATTCATTGTTGTTTCTTTCAGTTTTTCCCGACAGAAGAAAAATGCAAGTCTAACATCTCGACGGTAAAACGTCGCATCTGCGCACGTGTTCAGGGCCAAGAGCACGAGAAGTGGCCGAAAGAAGGGAGCCGATCCAACAGGAATGCCGTCCGTCTTTATATTTATATGTGTCAGCGTTATCATGCCGTGATCACATGGACTGTACGGTTGCGTTGCACAAGGGCTGATGCAAACGCTCCGTGCGAACAATGTTGCATGGAAAATTAGTGCATCTATACAATTGCAAAATAAAGATCTAAAGAGAGAAAACTTATATTCACGTCTTTCTTTTATTGTGTGTTACGTATTAACACGTTAACAAGTGCAGACCGTTAGAGGCGTTTAATTCCGTCTTACATGTGCACTCTGCCCGTAATTAATTCAGATAGAGTTAAACGCCTCTATAAACTGCCCGTTCACATTAAATACGACACGCATCAACACACCAGAAAAACAATTGATGCGTTTTGTTAGAACACGCACAAAAAATAAGAAAAAAAAAAACAGAGCAATACTAGCGAAAAACGTCCGCAACCGACCCTCGGCCGTCGGTAAATCGACGCTTATGTAAGGTCGGGCATTAGTCAACCCGCGAGCGGCATGCACTCGGCCTCGTCGGCCACGGTGGACGGGCCTACATTGAGTGCCGACGCAGGCCCACATGAGGCCAATGTCAATCCCCGAGACCGGCCCTACATCGGGTGCCAAGGTTGGGCCAACGACAGTGCAGTTGGCCAGCGACGTCAGGCCGACATTTTGCCAAGGATAAAATGTTGCTTGGGCAGTGGTGAGTAGTGAGATTTACCCAATTTCTGTGGCACATACCCGTTTACGATGATGATAGTTTTCTGAGAGGCCGTAGCACATATCCGTTTTCTGGTAGGCCGCACACATTACGGTACGGCTATAGCCTTAACAGCTTCGCTGTTAAAACGCGTGCAAATCCCGTTTCTGTGTTTTATTATTTCTCTCAGCTTTCGGTTATTCATTCAAGCAACAGATTAAACAAATTACACGTCTCGAATACTTCTCGCAGCGTCATATGCTTTTGTTGGCGACGTCAGTGTCACGTATCTCGGGAGCGCTTGCAATGTGTGATGGAGTTGGGAGAGAGAGCGAGGCGGGAGACCGTGGCGTCACTGCAAACAAATCTTTATCACACAACACGGCCAACAAGAAGTTAACACCAAAAATTAATTAGAAGTAACATATTCAAAAACGTTCAGCGGTACAACTGAATACAACAACCACTTCTAACTAGGCTCGGCCTGAGCGGCCCGAAAGTCTGGCAACTATGGCGTCTTGGTCTAGCGATGCAAATGGAACGTTCTTACTTCGCGTGAGTCCGTCGCCTCGCTTCCGCGCCAAAGTCGACGCTGAGTCCCGTCGATGCTACTCCTCGACGTCTGGGAGTCGCCGTCGTCGAAGCTGCCGCCTCGCTAGTCGTCCTCGTCGCTGACCCGTCGGTCTCCCTTCGTCGAGAACATCTGTCTCGTCCGGTTAGGCCTAACCCTCGGCCTATCCTCTTGGTGCCACTGGGTCAAACTGCCGACGTGGCTCTCCAGGTGATTGTCGGCGGGTTGCCGTCTCGTCGAGCTGTGGTAGTGCCGTAGGTGCCCTGCGAACTGCTGAATGAGGCTGCTGCAAGCTCGGGGAGCCTCATTTGGGTGACGCCAAGGTCGACGGCTACCCTCCCGAGCCTCTCGCGCCGCTGCCCCCAGAACGAGGCCCTACTTCTCTCGTCGCGGGTGCGACGCTGGCTTGCCACACCTTGCTCCTCGACGACCCCACCGAACAATGACTGCTTGATCCTCTGGGTTCCGCCACTCAGTTCGGGTCGCTTGGCCCGCGCCTTCCTCCGGCCAATGGCTTGCGTCGACGTGGCGGGGGTGCACACCATCGGGTATTTTTCCATTCCCCGCACACCATCGACGCCTTGCGCTGTCCGGCGCGCGCCCCGTGCCCCTTTACTCATGACAAGTGTAATGTAAGCTTTCGGTTATTCATTCAAGCAACAGATTAAACAAATTACACGTCTCGAATACTTCTCGCAGCGTCATATGCTTTTGTTGGCGACGTCAGAGACTCAGAGCATCAATGTCTACGTAGGTGAGCGACGTAAGAGCACAGGACCATTCATTGTTGTACGTCAGCCCTTCGATCTTGCGGCGCTCGCCTACGAGAAGTAGTGCAACGGCGTTCAGTTTGAAATTTCACATCTTTCCGCGGCGCGTAGCGTTGTAAACCTTGGCAGACGTGATCGTGAACGCCCAGTGCATGAATTACACTTGTCAACTTGTAATGCTCAAACATGGTGAGGGGCCCTTTGGGGTGTTCACCAGCAGGGGAGAAATTGACCCTACGCGATTAGCCCCGGCCATTACGAGGCATCCCTCCCTTCTGGTCTTTTAGCGGTCTGGGTATCTGCTCCTGCGCTGCCCTTCTCAGCCACGCCGAAAAGAAAGAGACCCAGGAGTGCGTTGATTCGGCGGTGGGCACAATTGACTCACCATGCTAGGCAATAAAAGGAGAGACCGTGTTCTGCGAGCCGTGCTGGTAAAGGGACAATTGCATGGCTATGCTGAACCGTTGGCGCCTTTGTGCCATCATAAACATTATTTCTGGCTTTCCTGTCGTACATACAGGTCGGGCACATCTTTCTTTAAAATTATATGAATTTATGTAAAAATTTATTGTGCATATATTTACGATTTTGGAGGCCTAAAACGGTGTTTTGCCTGCCTATTTTTGGCGCCTAAAACGCACTTTTTTAGTGCCTAAAAAATCCGGCCTCTAGACTCACGAACCACCCCTCGGTCTTGGTAAAAAAGAAAATTCACAGCATATCCACGGGTGAATGATGAAGAGCTTGGGCGAAGCTCCTGAAGCAATCATGGTTACACCGTGAAATCTTCAGTGGTTTCGCCCAGCAGTAATCAAAGCGATAGCCCAGTACATCATCAGACCCATGTAACGCAAAACCTCTAAAAGACGTCTCGAAACGGCTACGGACGGCTATAGACGTCTTGGTTTACGAGAAGATCAAGAATAGACATTTTTGCAAAATAAAGCACTTGCCTCTCAAATATGCCTGCGTACTGTTTATTACCGTTTTCAACAGTTACGATATAGCCAGAGCGTATTCTGCCAAAGAAGTCCACAACGTCTACTTTGAGACATTTTTAGACATTCTGGGGGAAAGTGCGCGCGCAACGACTATATAAATGATTCTTCAAATGTTTTGTCCACGAGCGCAATGACGCCAAAACGGCATGTCTAAAGAGCGGTGACTGTCGCTTTAGTGAAAGAAGAGACGTAGAAAACAAAGCCCTCAAAATAATTGGTTTCGCTCCGCAAGGCGCGTTTCTATCAGTAGTTTGGTAAGTATATTCTTTTCAAGCCAAGGCTGCTAAGGCCGCGCAACAGCGAACGACAACAGAAGCAAACGTAGGCAAGCCAGGCAAGCATGCTACTGATGCTACGCAGGCGGAGGCTCGAAGCGGGTGTTGTCGAAGCGCGCATGTTTACCCCTGCATTCAAGAACATCTTTTCACTCGGCGCTCCACCTTGACTCAATGTCGATGGCAGATACACATATTGGCAGGAATGTTCACTAAATATTGAGCAATAGGCGGGATTATTTTGTGAGAACCGTTGTGTATTTTCTGTTGAATGGTGACGCTGTGCTCAGCTCGGTCAAGTGAAGGGGGAGGCTTGTTTCAGAATACTTGTTCCTTCCTCCCCCTTTCCCCTCTTCCTCCACTAGTTCGCGCAAGCCGCCAGTTCGCGGCGGCTCGATCGGCAGCAGAGCTAGGCGACGGCCGGCGGTCATTTGCGTTTTGTGTAGCGTTGTCAGCTTTTGTTTGTGAACGGATGAACGGATTACAGGCTGTTTGGCATCAAGTAACGGTGATCATACTGTCTGTCGCATGCATATTTTCCATCAGTGTTTGGTGAAACAAGCTTTACTGTGCTTTTTGCGACGGTACGTTCATCGGTACGTTCGTTTCAAGAAGCGATTGTTCTGCTTACCACCTTCGTTGCAGCCAGACAAACAGCTAAGAACGTGTGCACGTTCGGATAGAGTGCTTTTTTCGGTAAGTGCACCTGACTTTTCGTCGTTTTTACTGAAAGGTTTTAGAATTGTGATTAAAATGGGAACAGTTCTTTGCTAGGTTGAACCGCGTGTTCGAACGCGAAACTATAGTATACGCGCCGGTGCGAATCGTAAGCCAGACTGACTCGCCCTATTTTGAGTAATTATGTTTTGCGCGTTAGAGCTCGTGGCTCCACGCACGCACGCTAGTCACAGGCCTACATAGTTTAAGCAAGCATGCTTACAACTATGCCGGCCTGTCGCTGACAAATTGCAAAGCTTCTACCGTAGGCGCCTCGCCTGTAGGTGCGGTTGTGATTGATTGTCGTTTCTTAATACATGACAGCATTTTATCATATCTGTAACTGGAAATGTTTCTTTAGAGTGACTTGATGATCTGTTATTTGTTGTAAATCCTGCGTAGCATTACTTGCTTTCTCTTTATGCAGCTTTTCTTCACTGCTGTTTGTGCAAGATATTGGGCCTGAGACCACGCCAGCTAATGCGGAAGCCAGTGCAGTTTCTTTGACGAGACTTGGAGTGCATTCATGCAGAATATTATTTACGTTGCTGCCGTGCCACTCAGCTTCGCCTTGTGCGGTCACCTTCCGACGTGTTTTGTGCCACATTTGGTTGTGCTTTATTCATTAATAAAGCCGATTTGACAACATCATGGGATAATTTATTGTTGCTGAGAAGCGCGATTATTTATTTGCGCGACATCCGTTAAACGTCATTTATGTAGTACAGTACACGTGTTGATCCCCTGCGTACATGTTCAAAATTTATTATAAACCGATGTCTTTTATATGAAAATTGGATATGTATGGTGTGCTGAAGTAGCCAATAATTCACGCGGCATATATGAGCGACCGCAACAACTTGATTCGGTCCGCAATAAACGCGAGTAAACTCAGCGTCGAAAATTTATATATGCAACAGTGAGGACATGCGTGGGTGAACAGGTATGTACGTATGTTAGTGATCTTGCTTGATTGTTTGGTCACTTGCTCGACGACTGACATAGGAAGTGTAAGAAAAACAGGAAAGTGCTCTCGCGGGAGCTCTTTCGGTCCCTTCAATCTCTATCTTCCTATGGTAGCCGTCAGGCTGCCGACCAAACATCTGCAAAGACAGTTATATTAGTTTATTTTATATTTCGAAAGTCCAAAATTTCGAAAACGGCGAAAAAACAAGAACGTCTATAAAACGTCTTATCTTGGTCCTTTCAAAACGTATTCTAAAGACGTCAACTAGGGGGACATTAGCACAGCTATCAGACGTCGGATAGACGTCTACGGCTACGGGAATGTCTTGACCAAGACGTCTATTAGCCCTTTTTGATAGCCGTTCAAGACGTCTTTTAGACGGGAAATAGCTTCTTTTGTGTTACATGGGGAGACGTGACAAACACTGTATACAAGAAATTTTATTAATCGTAAGGGTTAGCTAGACGTGGCTCCCGTTCCCTCTTCATTATAACGGCTTTATGGTCGGTGAAGTGATGGATCGGTGATGGGTCGTAGTGGGATGTTTGCAAAGACGAAGTAGTGGGCAGTTTGCAAAGGTGGCTTCCGTTCCCCCTTCATTATAACGGCTTTATGGTCATTGAAGTAATGGATCGATGATGGATCGTAGTGGGATGTTTGCAAAGACGAAGTAGTGGGCAGTTTGCAAAGGATCGGTAATAGGCCTCCCAAGCTCGGCCAGGGGGCGCTGCGTCGCACGCGTTTCGCCGCCTTTCTTGCAGAAACCGGTCGCTTCTCTCCCCGCGCCTGGCTTTTGACTGCGCTGTCTCCTCACGTTCACGCGCCCTGCACGCGCTGTTCTCTGCTCGCCGTGCACGTGCAGCTTCACGTGTCGCTTGCTCTGAAGGTTTAGAAAGATCCCAGAGATGGAAAAAACGTTTTCACGGTGGGAATCTCGCCAGAGGAGGACGGTCGATCGACCACCTTTTCGGGACCGAGCAGGTCGTCAAGGGCGATGCTGTTTGTGCGAGCGCTACGTACGTGCCGATGCTGAACGGGCACATTTCTTTGACATGAATAGGGAGGTGACTGCGCGAGTTCTGTAATTATGTTACTGGTAAAACGCACATTCGTTGCGGCATGCAGTTGTGTCTACTCGGAGATGTCAGCAAACATCCAGCACGCTTTCGCGTGCGTTTTCTATTGATAACTTTTCGATTGCTAGGATTCCAAGTTTGTCGTGCGGCTTTAAATTTATTATGAGCTCAGTGTGAAGAGCAAAAATTTACATCTGCCCTGTAGAGTCACTAGCTGCATCGCAATGCGCAGTGTTCAATTTCGTGGGAGTTTCACTTTTGCCGAGGTTTGCATCGAATGATAACAACGTCTGATCGCAAGTTTAATGTCACCTTGGATTTTTTTAGAGGTCCCTTTGACAGCATAATGATACGCGCAAACAAAAAATAAATACATATTTCATGCCCACTTCGACCACGCATGTTTCTTGCAGAGGCCTGTTTCATTTCGAATAATATCGACGCCTGATCACGCACCGTGTTCTCTTATTCGAATGTCGCTTTGGTTGTTTCGACAGCTCGCTTGGTCAGCATCATACTATACAGGGGCGTTGCCAAGGGGGGGGGGGTTCTTTAACGCAAGCAAAATTTTCAATTTTGCCTTCGTGTATGTACACGCACACATACAAACGCACGCACGAACCTACATAAAGTATGGTTGGACCCCCCCCGTCGGAAAAAATTTCTGGCTACGCCCCTCATACTATACAATACCCACTGGGATCGCGCATGTTTATGATTATGCCGAGATTTGTGCCCGATGATAAGCGCATCTGAATTCGCGAAGCCATCGAAAATTTAGTTGCCACCTTCGTTCTTTTTTCAGCTCGTTTCCAAAGCGGCAACTGTATATTGCCCGCGGCTCACGCCCATGCAAGGCTTTTTATTACGTGCCGAACGCATGACATTATTACGAGGCACGCCGTGGTGGATTAATTCGGACTAATTTCGGCCACCTGGGGTTCTTTAACGTGTACGTAAATCTAAGTACGCCAGTGTTACTGCATTTCGCTCCCATCGAAATACAGCTGCCGTATGCGTGAATCGAACCCATGACCACGATCTTAGCAGCGCAACACTTCAGCCTGCTAAGCAATCACGGCGTGTCGCATGCAAGGCCAATATAAACGCTCAATGCAAACATGCAGCTTAATTCTGTTTACAGGGAGCCGCGACGGGAAATGTACCGCAATCAGCTGATATAAACACTTAGTACTCACGGTACGTTATTTAAACTGTGGTGTAATAAGCCCACATGCTCCGCTGCTGTCACATTACAAATGGTTGACTCGGAAAGCCAGCGCGCAATCTCGAAACGTACAGCGGCTGTCTATTTGTTGTAGCTTCGGTTCACAAACGCACTTCCCTTTCAAATGAGCACGATCATCGCGTTTCTCCCCGTATAGTTCGTAATACTGTGTACGACAAAAATTGCTTCAAGGTGACAAGACCGCGAAAGCATCGCGGCGAACTGCCATAACCCACTATTGACGCCTCTGCTCCTCGCACTGCTTGCTTTGGAAACAGTAGAACATGACAGGAAGTTTTCGGCTGTTCGTCATTTTTAAACTTTTGTGACAGTTCACAATGCAGCAGTACTGCATGCCTGCTTTCGAGTACGACGAAGGAACGGCACCCATAGCGTGAAAAATGCGAGATAAAAAAGCCCCGCGGAGCACGTTCTCCGCGCGCGCAATGGGAAAACCAAGCAAGAGCGACCCGTCCGAGCTACCGGAGCTTTCCCCTCTCTCCGCTGGGGCAGCGGACGGCGCTGCGCAAACTTGAGCGTTGGAGGCCTATGGGTCGTAGTGGGATGTTTGCAAAGACGAAGTAGTGGGCAGTTTGCAAAGGTGGTTACGCCGGACAACGGAGACGTGACATGGTTAGACTAAGAGGAGCTTCGCCCCTAAAAAATCCTGCGGAAAGCTGTTATAGCTATGCACTGCTCAGCCAAATATTGCAGTCGTGCGCACCACGTAAAAGTTACAAGTGGAGCGCGAAGTTGCCGTTTTCTCCGGTGCCCTTCTTTCAAATAGAGGCCCGTTCTCTCACTCGTCGGTGGGCAGGCGCCAGTCACCCGACGTCACGTTTCTGTTGCTCCGCGTCGCAAAAGGCATAGCATCCTTATTGGCCAATAGCAGACATAAATCAAGAGCGGTGTTTGGATCAGATGCGCTTGTTCCCGTTAACACTGTGTAGAATAGTTTTTAAATAAACAGGCCTAAATAGAAAAAAAATCCACAGCATATCCACGGGGTGGATGATGAGTGGGGCGAAGCTCCGGAGGGAATCATCGGTAAACCGTGAATACCCCAAGTGAAAGCGCGCCAACAGCGAGCGGATTTTATTACAACGGTCCCCCTTGCGTACGTCCCCGCACTAAATCGAACGATTGCCTTCCACCAATGGCACGCGTCATATGTGAATCTTCCGTGAATTCTGCCCAGTACATCATCAACGACGTGAGATCGGGCGCGTTTATACTAAAGGGTCGATGAGAGTCATCGCGACTTGCAGCTCACTTCAATTTTACATGTACGCTGTGAATTTTTATTGTTTAATTACGCACAGGAGAAATCTCACACAGGCACTACCTTTGAGGTCAAAATCCAGTGCCATATATACGGGGTGGTCAGTGAACGGTTTTGCAGCGCGAGCAGTCGGTTTTTTTTTTCCAATAAAAAAACTCGCTTGCAGACGCTGCCTGCGTCGGCCTCGCGAGGCGAGAGAGGTGGGGGGGGGGACTAGAGCACGCATCTGCAACGCAGCGAGCGCCATCTAGGGATCTTTCTGAGAACTAGAGGTGGCTACGACAGCGCCATCTAGTGAACACTCCAAGAACTAGAGGTGGCTACCTACTCCTACTACTACATACTACAGAGGAGGGACAGATCCACACCCAAAGGAGCTTCGCCCCTAAAACTTCGTTGCGAGCTTTCAAAAAGATGACTCGCTTCCATTAGAGGCCAACTGTCGTCTGCTGCACGACCTATTGTACTCCTGACCTGCCCAGATAACGGGGGTCCTATGGGAGCGCGCGCCCCCCTCTCGTTCTACCGCTCGCCGTAGGTGGCGCTTCCTATAACCTGTTGGCGAAAAAGTAGAATGAACTTAATTCATAAAGGCAAGGGAGAAAAGGATAAGATTCGCTCGTATAGACCACTAACCATTACATTAGTACTATTAAATAGGTTGGCGATGCAAGCAGTAAAATGAAAATAGAAACGTGGGCAGAACATAACGATATTTTGGGAGAACTCCAGAATGGATTTCGAGTCGACAGGTGGTTAGACGATAACCTGTTTGTTCTCACTCAGTGTATAGAAATATCTAAAATAGAAAATAGGCCCTTGTACGTGGCGTTTCTAGACATCACTGGGGCGTACGACAACGTTAATCAGGAAATTCTGAGGGATATCTTGAAAGGAATGGGCATAGGCGACGACTGTGTACAGCCTTTCAGGGAGACATACCGAGAAAATACAGTTTGCATAGAATGGGAAAGAATGAGTATCAAAGAGAACGTTGAGATTAGCGAAGGGCTGAGACAAGGATGTCCTTTGTCCCTGCTGTTATTCATGCTGCACAGGGTCAGTATGGAAAAAGCGCTAGAAGGCAGCAACATTGGTTTTAATCTGTCACACAAACAGAGCGGCGTGATGATTGAGCAGACGCTTCCGGGATTATTTTATGCTGACGATATTGCGTTATTTGCTGACAGTCGAGATGATATGCAGCAGCTGGCGGATATATGCGGAAGGGAAGGTGAAGCTCTAGGACTAAGATTTAGTGTAACAAAATGTGGATTGATGGTATTCAATGATCCTTGTGATCAGGCGGTGTCAATACAGGGCCAAGAAGTACCGAGGGCTAACACCGTGGTCATACTCGTGGCGGTCGTGGTCTTGGCGGCATTTCAGATCGCCGAATATTACAATAAGCGCGCGCTCTAAAATATTATGTCGCCGTCACGCCTCATTCAGGTGGTTTCCTTCACAAAGGCGAAGGGGACCCGAGAAACGCGGCGGGAAGGGTGGGAATTCTCTCTAGGAACACCTCGACATGGTTGTCCCCGCAAAGTTGTGCCCAAGGAGGTTTAAAAAACTTCTCCAACGCTCAGTAGAGCACTGGGGACCCCAAGCCACCTGCGTACGCACGAGGTCATTCGTTTCACCTGCACTTCGTGAACCGGTTCACGGTGGTGCTGCACTCCGGCATTCGTTTCACGAGTTCAACATGGCGGCGTCGGCACTGCGGTATTCGTTTCGAAAAGGTGCAGCCGTCGTGCAAGGCTAGTTCACAAATTTCCTGCACTTACTCGTGAGGTAGTGCCGAGTCCGTGCAGAAGATGGCTGTAACCGCAGCAGACGACGCAGCCGACTGCATTCGTGGCTAATTTAACGGCGCCCAACAAATATGTCAGTGAATGCTTTCCGGTAGTTTGAAATGCCAGGCAGCGTAAGCGGCGGCGACTTTTACGAATCACAACCTCCACAATTCGCGAGACAGCCGACCGTAGCAGAGGGCTTGCACGACATCTGCACTCTCGTATTCGTTTCGGCATCTCGTTGCTGCTGCACTTTCTGAAACGTTCCCTGAGCGACGACGGCACTCTGACGTCACCACCATGAACCAGTTCAGATAGTGCAGGGTGAATCGAATGGACCTACGCTCTTGCGTTCCTTTGTACTCCCAGCCGCATCCACCGAGAATACAAAAGAGCGCAAGGGCCCGCGCGCCCCCAAGCCCGCGGGAACCCAGCACTGAAACTCTCTACTGTATATGCTACAACCTAAAGGCCCGAACACACGTACGCGCTGCAACGCGTACGTGTGTTCGGGCCTTTAAGGTAGCATATACAGTAACTCTAACGCTCAAGTTTGCGCAGCGCCGTCCGCCACCCCAGCGGAGAGAGGGGAAAGCTCCGGTAGCTCGGACGGGTCGCTCTTGCTTGGTTTTCAGGGGCGTAGCCAAGGGGGGGTTGGGGAGGTTCACCCCTCCCCCCCGAACTTTTTCAATTTTGCTTGCGTATATATACACGCACACATACAACGCACGAACATATATAAAGTATGGTTACCCCCCCCCCCCCCCCCCCGAAAAAAATTTTTGGCTACGCCCCTATTGGTTTTCCCATTGCGCGCGCGGAGAACGTGTTCCCCGGGGCTTTTATCTCGCATTTATGGGTGCCGTTCCTTCGTCCAGGGTTGCCAGGTCGAAAAGACAAAAAATAGCCACAAAATTGCAAAAACTAGCCAAAATGTAGCCAACTTGAGCCTAGGGCAATAAAAATAGCCAAAAGTAGCCACGCATGTGTGAAAATCCAACATCTTTAGTTAAATGACTAAATGCAAGAGACTTTCGGCGACATGTAAATATCTGCTGCATGAACAATTCAAAATCATGATTCCTAAGATTCCCGCACAAATTGTTGACTTTAGCAATCATTTCATGCATGATGACGCAGTGTTCGCGCTGACGAAAACATTACTCTCTCTTCATGCGTGTTGCATGACTTTTCTTGAAATGACTAGAAGTTGCGACAATAAAAAAATCACAGCATATCCACGGAGTGAATGATGATGAGTGGGCGAAGCTGCGGAGGTTCATCGGTAAACCGTGAATCTTCCGTGAATTCTGCCCAGTACATCATCACCGACGTGAGATCGGGCGCGTTTACACTAAAGGTTCGATGAGTTATGACGACTTGCAGCTCACTTTAATTTTACATGTACGCTGTGAATTTTCATTGTTTAGAAAACCATTGCTTTAGAAACACCTTGCGTCTTTCGTTAAGCAGCTGGCGTCTTTTTCGTTTTGCTTTAGAAACATCTGGCGTTCTTTCGTTTTGTTTTTACAAAACATCTGGCGTCTTTCGTTGGTTTATTTCATCAATCAACGGCGTTTTGAACAAAATTTTTATTGTTTAATCACGCACAGGAGAAATCTCACCAGGCACTACCTTGGAGGTAAACAATGGCTGCTAATGGGAATGAGAGACAGAAGAAGTCGGCTTTTAGCTAACACTTACACTTCTACAGAGACAGAAGAATTCGGCTTTTAGTTAACGCGCACGCTGCGAATTTTTTATTGTTCAACAACGCACAGGAGAAATCTCCCACCGGCACCACCTTGGAGGTCAAAGGGTAAGACTTGTTACTCACTACTACGAGCACGACGAGGGACGAACGGGTGCCGCCTTAAGGAGCTTCGCCCCTAAAATGAGTCTACGCCATGATGAGTTCGCTCAAAATCTCAGTCACTGCATTGAAGCATAAATTGAAACCACTGTCACAAAAATTTCTTCGGTGATGACGAATCCAGCGTCGTAATCCGTACCCAAGCCTAAGAAATGATACAAGCAGTTCGATGGATATCCTAAAAGGATTGTTTGTTGGGCGAGTTAGTACGACATTCTAAAGAGAGCACTAAAAAAAACCAGGACACAAGAGGCAAAGGCGGCAACACAAGCGCTCACTAACAATAGTTGTTAGTGAGCGCTTGTATTCCGCCTTTGTCTCTTGCGTCCTGGTTTCTTTCAGTGCTGTCTTTAGAATGTCGGATATCCTATTTCTAATGTCGATGAGTGCAGAGCGCCCGGAATCCGGAGCGCTTTCGATTCTTGTTCACTTGCTATTGCGGTTTGAAGCCGCGTTCAGCAATGGGTGATCTGTAAAATGACGCCCCTTGCAACAGTTCTCGCCGAGTCCCAACCACACATAGCATTTCTTTTGTGTGTGTGCGAAGCCTGCTTGACTGGCAGGATATAAACGTGTCGTTTTTTATATTTAGGTTATGATCGACCATTGACCCTTACGCCTACTTAGGCCACGGCGCCATTCTTTTCATCAAAGTTCATTAGCTCCGTAATCAAAGTGCAAAATTCCATTTTCGGAGCTGGAAACATGCTTTCACTTCCATGTTTTGGCACCATATACTCGAGCACCAGCGGCTGCCACGTTATCAAATATTGATAATTTTGCTCATATCCAGGGGACAAGAAAGTAGCCAAAAAAGAGCCAAGTAGCCAATAAGATTTTTTTGCCGCCATTGGCCAAAAAAAGTAGCCAAATTGGCGTAAAGTAGCCAAACCTGGCAACCCTGCCTTCGTCGTACTCGAAAGAAGGCATGCAGTCCTGCTGCATTGTGAAGGGTCACAAAAGTTTAAAAATGACGACGTCAAGAGTGGATTATGGCAGTTCGCCGCGATGCTTTCGCGGTCTTGTCACCTTGAAGCAATTTTTGTCGTACACAGTATTACGAGCTATGAACGGGGACAAACGCGATGATGGTGCTCATTTGTAAAAGAAGCGCGTTTGTGAACCGAAGCTACAACAAATAGACAGCCGCTGTACGTTTCGAGATCGCGCGCTGGCTTTCCGAGTCAACCATTTGTAATGTGACAGCAGCGGAGCATGTGGGTTTATTACACCACAGTTTAAATAACGTTCCGTGAGTACTAAGTGTTTAATTCAGCTGATTGCGGTACATTTCCCGTCGCGACTCCCTGTATAAACAGAATTAAGCTGCATGTTTGCACTGAGCGTTTATATTGGCCTTGCAAGGGACACGCCGTGATTCCTTAGTAGGCTGAGGTGTTGTGCTGCTAAGATCGAGGTCGTGGGTTTGATTCCCGCGTATGGCAGCTGCATTTCGATGGGAGCGAAATGCAGTAACACCGGCGTACTTAGATTTAGGTGCACGTTAAAGAACCCCAGGTGGCCGAAATTAATCCGAAGTCCCCCAACACGGCGTGCCTCATAATAATGACGTGGTTTCGGCACGTAATATAAAGCCCTGCATGCGCGTGAGCCGCGGGCAATATACAGTTGCCGCTTTGGAAACGAGCTGAAAAAAGAACCAAGGTGGCAATTAAATTTTCGATGGCTTCGCGAATGGGCCTTTTTCAGGTCTGAAGAGCGCCTCTAGTGGAGATCGCTGAAATCGAAACTGAGGGTCCATGGCCTCCGAAGTTGCCCACCGCGTGCCGGTAGATATTCTCAGAGGCCTGGTATTTTTCGGGAAATTTGCAAATGTTCCACGCCAGGTGGCGCTCAGTCCGCTCCTGTCGCCAGTCCGCTCCTGTGGCAGAAAAGTAGAGATAAATAACAAAAATAATAATGGGGGGAAAAATAAGGTCATTCTGCGTTAAGAGGCAGAGAGATAGACCGTTAATTTATATTTTTTGGTATAATAACATAGATTTAATCAACGTAAATAAGGTATTAGGCCAACATAAAACAAGGAAGGTTTTTTTTTTTTTCTCCGAGCCTGGTGGCAGACATGTCACCGCCCCGTTACAAAGGGAACGCTCATAGCATCCATCCATCCGTCGCCACGCTGTGACCCTCAAAAAACATGGCGCGCGTGTCGTCACCGCCGCCGCGCATGCGCAGACTACCCTCCTGAAAAAGGCCCATTGAGATGCGCTTATCATCGGGCACAAATCTCGGCATAATCATAAACATGCGCGATCCCAGTGGGTATTGTATAGTATCAGGGGCGTAGCCAGAAATTTATTCGGGGGGGGGGGGGGGGGGCAATCATACTTTATGTATGTTCGTGCGTGCGTTTGTACGTGTGCGTGTACATACACGCAAGCAAATTTGAAAAATTTTCGGGAAGGGTTTGAACCCCCAACCCCTTCCCCTTCCCTGGCTACGCCCCTGTATAATATGATGCTGACCAAGCGAGCTGTCGAAACAACCAAAGCGACATTCGAATAGCGAACACGTGCGCGATCAGGCGTCGATATTATTCGAAATGAAACATGCCTCTGCAAGAAACATGCAGGGTCGAAGTGTGCATGAAATATTATTATTTTTGTTTGCGCGTATCATTAATGCTGTCAAAGGGAGCTCTAGAAAATCCAAGGTGACATTTAAACTTTGCGATGCCATCGTTGTTATCTTCGATGCAAACCTCGGCAAAAGTGAAAACTCCCCGAAACTGAACACTGCGCATTGCGATGCAGCCAGTGAATCACAGGGCAGATGTGAATTTATGCTCTTCCACTGAGCTCATAATAAACTTAGAGCCGTCACGACAACTTGGCATCCAAGCAGTCGAAAAGTTATCAGTAGAAAACGCACCGCGAAAGCGTGCTGGATGTTTGCTGATAGCAGTGGGTAGACACGACTGCCGCAACGAATGTGCGTTTTACCGGTGACATAATTACAGAACTCGCGCAGTCACCTCCCTATTCATGTAAAAGAAAATGTGCCCGTTCAGCATCGGCACGCACCAGGGGCGTAGCCAGGGGGGGGGGTTCACCCCCCCCCCCCCGAAATTTTCAGTTTGCTTGCGTATATATACACGCGCACATACAACGCACGCACGAACATACATAAAGTATAGTTGAACCCCCCCCCCCCCCCGAAACCAATTTCTGGCTACGCCCCTGGCACGCACGTAGCACTCGCACAAACAGCATCGCGTCCTTGACGACCTGCTCGGTCCCGAAAAGGTGGTCGATCAACCGTCCTCCTCTGGTGAGATTCCCACCGTGAAAACGTTTTTTCCATCACTGGGATCTTTCTAAACCTTCAGAGCAAGCGACAGGTGAAGCTGCACGTGCACGGCGAGCAGACAACAGCGCGTGCAGGGTGTCAAAAGGCAGGTGCGGGGAGAGAAGCGACCGGTTTTTGCAAGAAAGGCGGTGAAACGCGTGCGACGCAGCGCCCCCTGGCAACACCACCTAGAACTAGGCCCACGCGAGCGGGTGAAGCCTGGGAAACCGGTTGGCAGCCATCTTGCTCCAGGCAAGAGGCAGCGCAGCTTGCGCGCGGGCAGCGTAATCGTGAGCTTCCGCGGGGGCGGTTTCAGCATGAGAACGGGACAGTTAGTGTCACTGATTTGTCCAATTTTTTTTTTGTCCTGCAAGATTGAAGAAGGCAGTTTTTTACGACATAGTTCATGGGCTGAAGCGTACCTGATAACACGTAGAATTCGCTTCCAGCATTCCCGAAGTAAAGCACATGGTGGAGTTAATAAGTGGTACATAAAATTTTATTCAGCCCCGGCTTTTATACAATTTCAAAAGAAAAAAGAAACATATACAATGTGGTTTATAAGTGAATCGATAAAGCAACAAGTTACACAATACTTCAACAGGGGCGTAGCCAGAATTTTTTTTTTTTTTTGGGGGGGGGGGGGGGGGGTTCAACCATACTTTATGTATGTTCGTGCGTACGTTTGTATGTGCGCGTGTATATATCCGCAGCAAAACTGAAAAATTACGGGAGGGGGGGGTTGAACCCTTCCCCCCCCCCCTGACTTCAAGAATGCATCATACAAACAGTCACGAAATTTCCGGAGCCCTCCACTACGGTGTCTTTCATAACAATATCGTGGTTTTGGGACGTTAAACCCAAGATATTATTATTGGGTTATTCCATGCCAAGTGTCCCAGACGTGGCGCTCGCACATCACAGATTTTGTTGATAAAATTTGTGCCTTTTTCCTGCGCCACATAGAGTATTGTGGCAAAACATTTTTGCTCGATAAAAATTTTGACTATCATGGCGCCCCCTCGAAGTTCGCTTGTATTTGTTAAACCGTGCCTAATGGAAAAATGTGTATAAAATCTACTTTTCTGTGTTCAGCTTTGAAACCACGCTGGCGCTATCGCAGAGGTTCTGTTTAGATGTCCTATTCACTAATTCCGAAATTTTTGCGTTTAACTACCAGCTACGTAGCTTCAAAAACTACAAAACTCTTCAATATTCGTGATTTTTTCTTGTGCTATCTCGAACTCCCCTAACTAATCTTAATAATAGTATGATTTTCAGGAAAGTGTATTATAGTAGAAAAACGTTTAGGGGTAAAATAGACTTCAAAATCCCCGAAAAAAATTGTGAACTTATGCGATTTGTCGCATGTTTGACCGTATTTTTCATACTGATGCGGTCCAAGTAAAAATCCTCGTCATGCGGCGTTTGATAGAAGACTTCGTCGTTAAGTAAGAAGAAAGTCTGATCAAATAATATTTTGTTTTAAGGAAGAAATAATGTTTGAATTTGGCCCTCCGAGCACGCCCGCATTTCATTTTGTTGCCACTTCGCCGCAAAGCACGTGTTCGCCATTGCAGCTGAAACTCGTCACAGGCAGCGGCAAGATGCGAGATGTATATCAGTGGCTCGTGAGTGCTCGAAAGTCTTGTCGTGTTGATCTCAGGGCGACGAGTAATCAATTCGCGTTACGAGCTTGCTTGGCGGGCCCAATGGGAAGCATGGACGCCCGAGAGCAACCTATGGCGTCGTTGGCACAATGTGCTAGAGGCCGTCTGCACAACACGTATACCCCGAAAAAAAGTGTATACAATGTGCATTATTTCTTCGGTATGTGTGCTAGTTGTGCAGACGGCCTCTAGCACATTGTGCCAACGACGCCATAGGTTGCTCTCGGGCGTCAATACTTCCATTGGGCCCGCCAAGCAAGCTCACATTGTAACGCGAATTCGTTCATTCTGAAAAGACAGGGCGTGCAAAACGGACACAAGAAAGAAGGCAGGACACCCCAAAAACGCCGGCGTTTGTGGTGTCCTGACTTCTTTCTTGTGTCCGTGTTTGCACTCCTGTCTTTTCAGAATGAATACTACCAAACTAGCTCAGCTCTCTGTTGTTCTAAGCGAATCGTTACTCGTCGCCCTGACATCAACCCGACAAGAC
>NC_051181.1:17537629-17617308 GCF_013339695.2 Rhipicephalus sanguineus
TTATGGTCATTGAAGTAATGGATCGATGATGGATCGTAGTGGGATGTTTGCAAAGACGAAGTAGTGGGCAGTTTGCAAAGGATCGGTAATAGGCCTCCCAAGCTCGGCCAGGGGGCGCTGCGTCGCACGCGTTTCGCCGCCTTTCTTGCAGAAACCGGTCGCCTTCTCTCCCGCGCCTGGCTTTTGACTGCGCTGGCTCCTCACGTTCACGCGCCCTGCACGCGCTGTTCTCTGCTCGCCGTGCACGTGCAGCTTCACGGTCGCTTGCTCTGAAGGTTTAGAAAGATCCCAGAGATGGAAAAACGTTTCACGGTGGGAATCTCGCCAGAGGAGGACGGTCGATCGACCACCTTTCGGGACCGAGCAGGTCGTCAAGGCGATGCTGTTTGTGCGAGCGCTACGTACGTGCCGATGCTGAACGGCACATTTCTTTGACATGAATAGGGAGGTGACTGCGCGAGTTCTGTAATTATGTTACTGTAAAACGCACATTCGTTGCGGCATGCAGTTGTGTCTACTCGAGATGTCAGCAAACATCCAGCACGCTTTCGCGTGCGTTTTCTATTGATAACTTTTCGATTGCTAGGATTCCAAGTTTGTCGTGCGGCTTTAAATTTATTATGAGCTCAGTGTGAAGAGCAAAATTTACATCTGCCCTGTAGAGTCACTAGCTGCATCGCAATGCGCAGTGTTCAATTTCGTGGGAGTTTTCACTTTTGCCGAGGTTTGCATCGAATGATAACAACGTCTGATCGCAAGTTTAATGTCACCTTGGATTTTTTTAGAGGTCCCTTTGACAGCATAATGATACGCGCAAACAAAAATAAATACATATTTCATGCCCACTTCGACCACGCATGTTTCTTGCAGAGGCCTGTTTCATTTCGAATAATATCGACGCCTGATCACGAACCGTGTTCTCTTATTCGAATGTCGCTTTGGTGTTGTTTCGACAGCTCGCTTGGTCAGCATCATACTATACAGGGGCGTTGCCAAGGGGGGGGGGGTTTCTTTAACCGCAAGCAAATTTTCAATTTTGCCTTCGTGTATGTACACGCACACATACAAACGCACGCACGAACCTACATAAAGTATGGTTGGACCCCCCCCCCCCCCCCCCCCGTCGGAAAAAAATTTCTGGCTACGCCCCTCATACTATACATACCCACTGGATCGCGCATGTTTATGATTATGCCGAGATTTGTGCCCGATGATAAGCGCATCTGAATTCGCGAAGCCATCGAAAATTTAGTTGCCAACCTTAGTATCTTTTTTCATTCTCGTTCCCAAAGCGGCAACTGATATTGCCCGCGGCTCACGCCCATGCAAGGCTTTTTATTACGTGCCGAACGCATGGACATTATTACGAGGCACCGCCGTGTGGATTAATTCGACTAATTTCGGCCACCTGGGGTTCTTTAACGTGTACGTAAATCTAAGTACGCCAGTGTTACTGCATTTCGCTCCCATCGAAATACGCTGCCGTATGCGTGAATCGAGACCCATGACCACGATCTTAGCAGCGCAACACTTCAGCCTGCTAAGCAATCACGGCGTGTCGCATGCAAGGCCATATAAACGCTCAATGCAAAACATGCAGCTTAATTCTGTTTACAGGGAGCCGCGACGGAAATGTACCGCAATCAGCTGATATAAACACTTATACTCACGGTACGTTATTTAAACTGTGGTGTAATAAGCCCACATGCTCCGCTGCTGTCACATTACAAATGGTTGACTCGGAAAGCCAGCGCGCAATCTCGAAACGTACAGCGGCTGTCTATTTGTGTAGCTTCGGTTCACAACGCACTTCCCTTTCAAATGAGCACGATCATCGCGTTTCTCCCCGTATAGTTCGTAATACTGTGTACGACAAAAATTGCTTCAAGGTGACAAGACCGCGAAAGCATCGCGGCGAACTGCCATAACCCACTATTGACGCCTCTGCTCCTCGCACTGCTTGCTTTGGAAACAGTAGAACATGACAGGAAGTTTTCGGCTGTTCGTCATTTTTAAACTTTTGTGACAGTTCACAATGCAGCAGTACTGCATGCCTGCTTTCGAGTACGACGAAGGAACGGCACCCATAGCGTGAAAAATGCGAGATAAAAAAGCCCCGCGGAGCACGTTTCTCCGCGCGCGCAATGGGAAAACCAAGCAAGAGCGACCCGTCCGAGCTACCGGAGCTTTCCCCTCTCGTCCGCTGGGGCAGCGGACGGCGCTGCGCAAACTTGAGCGTTGGAGGCCTATGGGTCGTAGTGGGATGTTGCAAAGACGAAGTAGTGGGCAGTTTGCAAAGGTGTTACGCCGGACAACGGAGACGTGACAAGGTTAGACTAAGAGGAGCTTCGCCCCTAAAAAATCCTGCGGAAAGCTGTCATAGCTATGCACTGCTCAGCCAAATATTGCAGTCGTGCGCACCACGTAAAAGTTACAAGTGGAGCGCGAAGTTGCCGTTTTCCTCTCCGGTGCCCTTCTTCAAATAGAGGCCCGTTCTCTCACTCGTCGGTGGGCAGGCGCCAGTCACCCGACGTCACGTTTCTGTTGCTCCGCGTCGCAAAAGGCATAGCATCCTTATTGGCCAATAGCAGACATAAATCAAGAGCGGTGTTTGGATCAGATGCGCTTGGTCCCGTTAACACTGTGTAGAATAGTTTTTAAATAACAGGCCTAAATAGAAAAAAAATCCACAGCATATCCACGGGGTGGATGATGAGTGGGGCGAAGCTCCGGATGGAATCATCGGTAAACCGTGATACCCCAAGTGAAAGCGCGCCAACAGCGAGCGGATTTTATTACAACGGTCCCCCTTGCGTACGTCCCCGCACTAAATCGAACGATTGCCTTCCACCAATGGCACGCGTCATATGTGAATCTTCCGTGAATTCTGCCCAGTACATCATCAACGACGTGAGATCGGGCGCGTTTATACTAAGGGTCGATGAGAGTCATCGCGACTTGCAGCTCACTTCAATTTTACATGTACTGCTGTGAATTTTTATTGTTTAATTACGCACAGGAGAAATCTCACACAGGCACTACCTTTGAGGTCAAAATCCAGTGCCATATTACGGGGTGGTCAGTGAACGGTTTGGCAGCGCGAGCAGTCGGTTTTTTTTTTCAATAAAAAAACTCGCTTGCAGACGCTGCCTGCGTCGGCCTCGCGAGGCGAGAGAGGTGGGGGGGGGGGACTAGAGCACGCATCTTGCAACGCAGCGAGCGCCATCTAGGGATCTTTCTGAGAACTAGAGGTGGCTACGACAGCGCCATCTAGTGAACACTCCAAGAACTAGAGGTGGCTACCTACTCCTACTACTACATACTACAGAGGAGGGACAGATCCACACCCAAAGGAGCTTCGCCCCTAAAACTTCGTTGCGAGCTTTCAAAAAGATGACTCGCTTCCATTAGAGGCCAACTGTCGTCTGCTGCACGACCTACTTGTACTCCTGACCTGCCCAGATAACGGGGGTCCTATGGGAGCGCGCGCCCCCCTCTCGTTCTATACCGCTCGCCGTAGGTGGCGCTTCCTATAACTGTTGGCGAAAAAGTAGAATGAACTTAATTCATAAAGGCAAGGGAGAAAAGGATAAGATTCGCTCGTATAGACCACTAACCATTACATTAGTACTATTAAATAGGTTGGCGATGCAAGCAGTAAAATGAAAATAGAAACGTGGGCAGAACATAACGATATTTTGGGAGAACTCCAGAATGGATTTCGAGTCGACAGGTGGTTAGACGATAACCTGTTTGTTCTCACTCAGTGTATAGAAATATCTAAAATAGAAAATAGGCCCTTGTACGTGGCGTTTTCTAGACATCACTGGGGCGTACGACAACGTTAATCAGGAAATTCTGAGGGATATCTTGAAAGGAATGGGCATAGGCGACGACTGTGTACAGCCTTTCAGGGAGACATACCGAGAAAATACAGTTTGCATAGAATGGGAAAGAATGAGTAGCAAAGAGAACGTTGAGATTAGCGAAGGGCTGAGACAAGGATGTCCTTTGTCCCTGCTGTTATTCATGCTGCACAGGGTCAGTATGGAAAAAGCGCTAGAAGGCAGCAACATTGGTTTAATCTGTCACACAAACAGAGCGGCGTGATGATTGAGCAGACGCTTCCGGGATTATTTTATGCTGACGATATTGCGTTATTTGCTGACAGTCGAGATGATATGCAGCAGCTGGCGGATATATGCGGAAGGGAAGGTGAAGCTCTAGGACTAAGATTTAGTGTAACAAAATGTGGATTGATGGTATTCAATGATCCTTGTGATCAGGCTGGTGTCAATACAGGGCCAAGAAGTACCGAGGGCTAACACCGTGGTCATACTCGTGGCGGTCGTGGTCTTGGCGGCATTTCAGATCGCCGAATATTACAATAAGCGCGCGCTCTAAAATATTATGTCGCCGTCAGCCTCATTCAGGTGGTTTCCTTCACAAGGCGAAGGGGACCCGAGAAACGCGGCGGAAGGGTGGGAATTCTCTCTAGGAACACCTCGACATGGTTGTCCCCGCAAAGTTGTGCCCAAGGAGGTTTAAAAAACTTCTCCAACGCTCAGTAGAGCGCTGGGGACCCCAAGCCACCTGCGTACGCACGAGGTCATTCGTTTCACCTGCACTTCGTGAACCGGTTCACGGTGGTGCTGCACTCCGGCATTCGTTTCACGAGTTCAACATGGCGGCGTCGGCACTGCGGTATTCGTTTCGAAAAAGTGCAGCCGTCGTGCAAGGCTAGTTCACGAATTTCCTGCACTTACTCGTGAGGTAGTGCCGAGTCCGTGCAGAAGATGGCTGTAACCGCAGCAGACGACACAGCCGACTGCATTCGTGGCTAATTTAACGGCGCCCAACAAATATGTCAGTGAATGCTTTCCGGTAGTTTGAAATGCCAGGCAGCGTAAGCGGGCGGCGACTTTTACGAATCACAACCTCCACAATTCGCGAGACAGCCGACCGTAGCAGAGGGCTTGCACATCTGCACTCTCGTATTCGTTTCGGCATCTCGTTGCTGCTGCACTTTCTGAAACGTTCCCTGCGCGACGACGGCACTCTGACGTCACCACCATGAACCAGTTCAGATAGTGCAGGGTGAATCGAATGGACCTACGCTCTTGCGTTCCTTTGTACTCCCAGCCTGCATCCACCGAGAATACAAAAGAGCGCAAGGGCCCGCGCGCCCCCAAGCCCGCGGGAACCCAGCACTGAAACTCTCTACTGTAAAGGCCCGAACACATATGCTACAACGCGGCGTCGCCCTCTCCCTAAAGGCCCGAACAGGGCGCGGCGCCGCGTTCAGTCCGCGTACGCGCTGCAACGCGTACGTGTGTTCGGGCCTTTAAGGTAGCATATACAGTAACTCTAACGCTCAAGTTTGCGCAGCGCCGTCCGCCACCCCAGCGGAGAGAGGGGAAAGCTCCGGTAGCTCGGACGGGTCGCTCTTGCTTGGTTTTCAGGGGCGTAGCCAAGGGGGGGTTGGGGAGGTTCACCCTCCCCCCCGAACTTTTTCAATTTTGCTTGCGTATATATACACGCACACATACAACGCACGAACATATATAAAGTATGGTTACCCCCCCCCCCCCCCCCGAAAAAAAGTTTTGGCTACGCCCCTATTGGTTTTCCCATTGCGCGCGCGGAGAACGTGTTCCCCGGGGCTTTTATCTCGCATTTATGGGTGCCGTTCCTTCGTCCAGGGTTGCCAGGTCGAAAAGACAAAAAATAGCCACAAAATTGCAAAAACTAGCCAAAATGTAGCCAACTTGAGCCTAGGGCAATAAAAATAGCCAAAAGTAGCCACGCATGTGTGAAAATCCAACATCTTTAGTTAAATGACTAAATGCAAGAGACTTTCGGCGACATGTAAATATCTGCTGCATGAACAATTCAAAATCATGATTCCTAAGATTCCCGCACAAATTGTTGACTTTAGCAATCATTTCATGCATGATGACGCAGTGTTCGCGCTGACGAAAACATTACTCTCTCTCATGCGTGTTGCATGACTTTTTGAAATGACTAGAAGTTGCGACAATAAAAAATCACAGCATATCCACGGAGTGAATGATGATGAGTGGGCGAAGACTGCGGAGGTTCATCGGTAAACCGTGAATCTTCCGTGAATTCTGCCCAGTACATCATCACCGACGTGAGATCGGGCGCGTTTACACTAAAGGTTCGATGAGTTATGACGACTTGCAGCTCACTTTAATTTTACATGTACGCTGTGAATTTCATTGTTTAGAAAACCATTGCTTTAGAAAACACCTTTGCGTCTTTCGTTAAGCAGCTGGCGTCTTTTTCGTTTTGCTTTAGAAAACTCTGGCGTTCTTTCGTTTTGTTTTTACAAAACATCTGGCGTCTTCGTTGGTTTATTTCATCAATCAACGCGTTTTGAACAAAATTTTTATTGTTTATCACGCACAGGAGAAATCTCACCAGGCACTACCTTGGAGGTAAACAATGGCTGCTAAGTGGGAAGGAGAGACAGAAGAGTCGGCTTTTAGCTAACATTACACTTCTACAGAGACAGAAGAATGCGGCTTTTAGTTAACGCGCACGCTGCGAAGTTTTTATGTTCAACAACGCACAGGAGAAATCTCCCACCGGCACCACCTTGGAGTCAAAAGGGTAAGACTTGTTACTCACTACTACGAGCACGACGAGGACGAACGGGTGCCGGCCTTAAGGAGCTTCGCCCCTAAAATGAGTCTACGCCATGATGAGTTCGCTCAAAATCTCAGTCACTGCATTGAAGCATAAATTGAAACCACTGTCACAAAAATTTCTTCGGTGATGACGAATCCAGCGTCGTAATCCGTACCCAAGCCTAAGAAATGATACAAGCAGTTCGATGGATATCCTAAAAGGATTGTTTGTTGGGCGAGTTAGTACGACATTCTAAAGAGAGCACTAAAAAAAACCAGGACACAAGAGGCAAAGGCGGCAACACAAGCGCTCACTAACAATAGTTGTTAGTGAGCGCTTGTATTCCGCCTTTGTCTCTTGCGTCCTGGTTTCTTTCAGTGCTGTCTTTAGAATGTCGGATATCCTATTTCTAATGTCGATGAGTGCAGAGCGCCCGGAATCCGGAGCGCTTTCGATTCTTGTTCACTTGCTATTGCGGTTTGAAGCCGCGTTCAGCAATGGGTGATCTGTAAAATGACGCCCCTTGCAACAGTTCTCGCCGAGTCCCAACCACACATAGCATTTCTTTTTGTGTGTGTGCGAAGCCTGCTTGACTGGCAGGATATAAACGTGTCGTTTTTTTATATTTAGGTTATGATCGACCATTGACCCTTACGCCTACTTAGGCCACGGCGCCATTCTTTTCATCAAAGTTCATTAGCTCCGTAATCAAAGTGCAAAATTCCATTTTCGGAGCTGGAAACATGCTTTCACTTCCATGTTTTGGCACCATATACTCGAGCACCAGCGGCTGCCACGTTATCAAATATTGATAATTTTGCTCATATCCAGGGGACAAGAAAGTAGCCAAAAAAGAGCCAAGTAGCCAATAAGATTTTTTTGCCGCCATTGGCCAAAAAAAGTAGCCAAATTGGCGTAAAGTAGCCAAACCTGGCAACCCTGCCTTCGTCGTACTCGAAAGAAGGCATGCAGTCCTGCTGCATTGTGAAGGGTCACAAAAGTTTAAAAATGACGACGTCAAGAGTGGATTATGGCAGTTCGCCGCGATGCTTTCGCGGTCTTGTCACCTTGAAGCAATTTTTGTCGTACACAGTATTACGAGCTATGAACGGGGACAACGCGATGATGGTGCTCATTTGTAAAAGAAGCGCGTTTGTGAACCGAAGCTACAACAAATAGACAGCCGCTGTACGTTTCGAGATCGCAGCGCTGGCTTTCCGAGTCAACCATTTGTAATGTGACAGCAGCGGAGCATGTGGGTTTATTACACCACAGTTTAAATAACGTTCCGTGAGTACTAAGTGTTTAATTCAGCTGATTGCGGTACATTTCCCGTCGCGACTCCCTGTATAAACAGAATTAAGCTGCATGTTTGCACTGAGCGTTTATATTGGCCTTGCAAGGGACACGCCGTGATTCCTTAGTAGGCTGAGGTGTGTGCTGCTAAGATCGAGGTCGTGGGTTTGATTCCCGCGTATGGCAGCTGCATTTCGATGGGAGCGAAATGCAGTAACACCGGCGTACTTAGATTTAGGTGCACGTTAAAGAACCCCAGGTGGCCGAAATTAATCCGAAGTCCCCCAACACGGCGTGCCTCATAATAATGACGTGGTTTCGGCACGTAATATAAAGCCCTGCATGCGCGTGAGCCGCGGGCAATATACAGTTGCCGCTTTGGAAACGAGCTGAAAAAAGAACCAAGGTGGCAATTAAATTTTCGATGGCTTCGCGAATGGGCCTTTTTCAGGTCTGAAGAGCGCCTCTAGTGGAGATCGCTGAAATCGAAACTGAGGGTCCATGGCCTCCGAAGTTGCCCACCGCGTGCCGGTAGATATTCTCAGAGGCCTGGTATTTTTCGGGAAAATTTGCAAATGTTCCACGCCAGGTGGCGCTCAGTCCGCTCCTGTCGCCAGTCCGCTCCTGTGGCAGAAAAGTAGAGATAAATAACAAAAATAAATAATGGGGGGAAAAATAAGGTCATTCTGCGTTAAGAGGCAGAGAGATAGACCGTTAATTTATATTTTTTGGTATAATAACATAGATTTAATCAACGTAAATAAGGTATTAGGCCAACATAAAACAAGGAAGGTTTTTTTTTTTCTCCGAGCCTGGTGGCAGACATGTCACCGCCCCGTTACAAAGGGAACGCTCATAGCATCCATCCATCCGTCGCCACGCTGTGACCCTCAAAAAACATGGCGCGCGTGTCGTCACCGCCGCCGCGCATGCGCAGACTACCCTCCTGAAAAAGGCCCATTGAGATGCGCTTATCATCGGGCACAAATCTCGGCATAATCATAAACATGCGCGATCCCAGTGGGTATTGTATAGTATCAGGGGCGTAGCCAGAAATTTATTCGGGGGGGGGGGGGGGGGGCAATCATACTTTATGTATGTTCGTGCGTGCGTTTGTACGTGTGCGTGTACATACACGCTAGCAAATTTGAAAAATTTTCGGGAAGGGTTTGAACCCCCAACCCCTTCCCCCCCTTCCCTGGCTACGCCCCTGTATAATATGATGCTGACCAAGCGAGCTGTCGAAACAACCAAAGCGACATTCGAATAAGCGAACACGGTGCGCGATCAGGCGTCGATATTATTCGAAATGAAACATGCCTCTGCAAGAAACATGCATGGTCGAAGTGTGCATGAAATATTTATTTATTTTTTGTTTGCGCGTATCATTATGCTGTCAAAGGGAGCTCTAAAAATCCAAGGTGACATTAAACTTGCGATCCATCGTTGTTATCATTCGATGCAAACCTCGGCAAAAGTGAAACTCCCACGAAACTGAACACTGCGCATTGCGATGCAGCCAGTGACTCAACAGGGCAGATGTGAATTTATGCTCTTCACACTGAGCTCATAATAAACTTAGAGCCGCACGACAAACTTGGCATCCAAGCAATCGAAAAGTTATCAGTAGAAAACGCACGCGAAAGCGTGCTGGATGTTTGCTGATAGCAGTGGGTAGACACGACTGCCGCAACGAATGTGCGTTTTACCGGTGACATAATTACAGAACTCGCGCAGTCACCTCCCTATTCATGTAAAAGAAATGTGCCCGTTCAGCATCGGCACGCACCAGGGGCGTAGCCAGGGGGGGGGTTCAACCCCCCCCCCCCCGAAATTTTTCAGTTTTGCTTGCGTATATATACACGCGCACATACAAACGCACGCACGAACATACATAAAGTATAGTTGAACCCCCCCCCCCCCCCCCCGAAACAAATTTCTGGCTACGCCCCTGGCACGCACGTAGCACTCGCACAAACAGCATCGCGTCCTTGACGACCTGCTCGGTCCCGAAAAGGTGGTCGATCAACCGTCCTCCTCTGGTGAGATTCCCACCGTGAAAACGTTTTTTCCATCACTGGGATCTTTCTAAACCTTCAGAGCAAGCGACAGGTGAAGCTGCACGTGCACGGCGAGCAGACAACAGCGCGTGCAGGGTGTCAAAAGGCAGGTGCGGGGAGAGAAGCGACCGGTTTTTGCAAGAAAGGCGGGACATGTCTGCCACCAGGCTCGAAGAAAAAAAAACTTCCTGTTTTATGTTGGCCTAATACTTATCTACATTGATTAAATGGATGGATGGAGGCTATGAGCGTCCCCTTTAAAACGGGGACGCTAATGGCGAAACGCGTGCGACGCAGCGCCCCCTGGCAACACCACCTAGAACTAGGCCCACGCGAGCGGGTGAAGCCTGGGAAACCGGTTGGCAGCCATCTTGCTCCAGGCAAGAGGCAGCGCAGCTTGCGCGCGGGCAGCGTAATCGTGAGCTTCCGCGGGGGCGTTTCAGCATGAGAACGGGACAGTTAGTGTCACTGATTTGTCCAATTTTTTTTTTGTCCTGCAAGATTGAAGAAGGCAGTTTTTTACGCCATAGTTCATGGGCTGAAGCGTACCTGATAACACGTAGAATTCGCTTCCAGCATTCCCGAAGTAAAGCACATTAATAAGTGGTACATAAAATTTTATTCAGCCCCGGCTTTTATACAATTTCAAAAGAAAAAAGAAACATATACAATGTGGTTTATAAGTGAATCGATAAAGCAACAAGTTACACAATAACTTCAACAGGGGCGTAGCCAGAATTTTTTTTTTTTTTTTTGGGGGGGGGGGGGGGGGGTTCAACCATACTTTATGTATGTTCGTGCGTACGTTTGTATGTGCGCGTGTATATATCCGCAAGCAAAACTGAAAAATTACGGGAGGGGGGGGTTGAACCCTTCCCCCCCCCCCTGAACTTCAAAATGCATCATACAAACAGTCACGAAATTTCCGGAGCCCTCCACTACGGTGTCTTTCATAACAATATCGTGGTTTTGGGACGTTAAACCCAAGATATTATTATTGGGTTATTCCATGCCAAGTGTCCCAGACGTGGCGCTCGCACATCACAGATTTGTTGATAAAATTTGTGCCTTTTCCTGCGCCACATAGAGTATTGTGGCAAAACATTTTTGCTCGATAAAAATTTTGACTATCATGGCGCCCCCTCGAAGTTCGCTTGTATTTGTTAAACCGTGCCTAATGGAAAAATGTGTATAAAATCTACTTTTCTGTGTTCAGCTTTGAAACCACGCTGGCGCTATCGCAGAGGTTCTGTTTAGATGTCCTATTCACTAATTCCGAAATTTTTGCGTTTAACTACCAGCTACGTAGCTTCAAAAACTACAAAACTCTTCAATATTCGTGATTTTTTCTTGTGCTATCTCGAACTCCCCCTAACTAATCTTAATAATAGTATGATTTTCAGGAAAGTGTATTATAGTAGAAAAACGTTTAGGGGTAAAATAGACTTCAAATCTTCCCGAAAAAAAATTGTGAACTTATGCGATTTGTCGCATGTTTGACCGTATTTTTCATACTGATGCGGTCCAAGTAAAAATCCTCGTCATGCGGCGTTTGATAGAAGACTTCGTCGTTAAGTAAAGAAGAAAGTCTGATCAAATAATATTTTGTTTTAAGGAAGAAAATAATGTTTGAATTTGGCCCTCCGAGCACGCCCTGCATTTCATTTTGTTGCCACTTCGCCGCAAAGCACGTGTTCGCCATTGCAGCTGAAACTCGTCACAGGCAGCGGCAAGATGCGAGATGTATATCAGTGGCTCGTGAGTGCTCGAAAGTCTTGTCGTGTTGATCTCAGGGCGACGAGTAATCAATTCGCGTTACGAGCTTGCTTGGCGGGCCCAATGGGAAGCATGGACGCCCGAGAGCAACCTATGGCGTCGTTGGCACAATGTGCTAGAGGCCGTCTGCACAACTAGCATACACATACCGAAAGAAATAATGCACATTGTATACACTTTTTTTCGGGGTATACGTGTTGTGCAGACGGCCTCTAGCACATTGTGCCAACGACGCCATAGGTTGCTCTCGGGCGTCCATACTTCCCATTGGGCCCGCCAAGCAAGCTCGTAACGCGAATTGATTACTCGTCGCCCTGAGATCAACACGACAAGACTTTCGAGCACTCACGAGCCACTGATATACATCTCGCATCTTGCCGCTGCCTGTGACGAGTTTCAGCTGCAATGGCGAACACGTGCTTTGCGGCGAAGTGGCAACAAAATGAAATGCAGGGCGCGCTCGGAGGGCCAAATTCAAAAATTATTTTCTTCCTTAAAACAAAATATTATTTGACTTGATTTTCATTCTTTACTTAACGACGAAGTCTTCTATCAAACGCCGCATGACGAGGATTTTTACTTGGACCGCATAAGTATGAAAAATACGGGCAAACATTCGACAAATCGCATATTTTCTCTAATTTCACAATTTTTGGGGGGAAGATTTGAAGTCTATTTTACCCCTAAACATTTATTCAAACGTCAATTATTCAATAATTTTTTGCAATTCACAGCCATCTGTAAGGTCACATAGTTCTAAAATGTTTTTTGTGCGAGGTGCTGGTAAAATTAAGGCCACCAAGACCAGAGACGGCATCGTATTCTCGCACTCTGTTTACTTGCAGGTCATTGCTGTAGTCATGCTAGCGTGCTGTGCATGCTCGGTTCTTTTATGCCTCCAATGGAATCGCTTACAATAATGTTTTCGTCGATAATGCAGTTCTTAACTCCACAATTCTGTCGATTGATGAGACAATGGCCGAGTGTGCCAATGCGTGCAGTGGTGGTGAAGTTTGGGAGAAAGGGCTGTGTTTTTGGTCTTTCACTGTTGCAAGACATGCGGCCATTCACAAGCCACACCAACCTGGCACTATGCCGAAAATACTGAGCAAGTCAGCTGAGAACGTCATTGCTCGTGGCATTATCGCCGGTGCATCCAGCGATAATCTTGTTTATGGATGAGAAAGGATCACGACGGATGGTCGCTTCGAGATACCGTTTTAGGTGCTGGCCACCCAAAGACACTGGGTTTATTCCGAAAAAAATGTACACTCAAGTTATCATGGTAGGAGCCACGTGGCACAATGGGTATCTAAGTAAGTCTCTCAAGTCGATAATTCATTCTAACAGCTCAACTCCCACCTACCACAATGAATTTGCTCGCATTGTTCTGATCAGATGGAAAAAAGGTACAGGAGCCAACGCTGCACATTTTTTTTTCATCAATAACCACTGAGATATGATTGTGCATTTCACTACGACTCTCACTTTTACTTTTTTCCCCATTTCCTGGCTCCTACATTCTTTTTGCACATGGCCTTGAAAAATGTATCAGCAGGGTTCTACTTTATAAAGTATGCTAGCATGACGTGCTGCCTGCAAACAGCAAATAACTCTGCTTTTTCAGAGCCAATTAATTGGCTTCCGTGTAAACGAGACCAGTCTCTAACCTGTGGATAAACCTGTAGCCTTACTGCAAGTGCTTTGACTTGTTAAGAATGTTCCTTCCAGTGTCGAACCATGTTTTGCAAATAAGTTGCAATTTCATTTATTTGTCAGTGTGTCGTAAAGCATTAGGTTTTATCTGTTGCTACATGAAGCAGCTGCTGTAATAATGAAGCAACAAGCCTTGTGTTAAAATGTGCCTTTTTTATTGCGATAGCAATTATATGGACAGTCTCGGCTGGAAAATGTCCGCCCCCGTCGCCGTCATGCACCGTATATGTATAAGTATGTATATATATATAAAAGCCCCAAAGAAAAATAATTCAGAAAAATGCTTCCGAAGCGCGGAACTTCGAACCAGGGACCTCTTGCTCCGCAGCGAGTGGCGCAAGCCACTACGCCACGGAACGCAGGTCCTCCGCATAGCTAACGGCGAGCATTATATACACACCCTTTGCTGCTGGACGGACTCAGAGATGGCCGACGCTCATAAGCGTTTCTTCATTACCAGCGAGATGGCGCTAGGAGCGCGACGAGCGCATTTAAAAGTCGTCGGCGAGCTCGCTCGCTTCTTATATTTGCGCAAGGAGAACCTTGGCCTTCCGCTGTCTGCTCGCGCGGTTTTCTCGTGGTGAGGGCAAGAGGGATGTTTCAAGCTTTAACCGTGATGTCCGCGCTCATGTTACGGAGCGCCGCTAAACGACGCCGCTAAACGAACAAACAGAAGATGAGCGCGAACTATCAAGTGCCACAGCTCGACACTTGAAGCACGCTAGTTTCCTTCGCTGCTTCGGCCGCCTTTGTAACAGGAGCGCTGTTCAAACTGAGAGTATCCATTGGCGAGCCTCACTTCGTATAGCATTAGTTTCTTGCTATCGCATTCATTGCTTCGCCCTTGCGGCGAAACTGTGATTTTTTTTTTTGTAGGACCCCGCCAAGACGCATCATGTGCCGACAATGACATACAATGGAAGCTTGTTGACTTCAAGGAAATTTATTGTGCGCCTGGAGGGCCTTGATATTAAGGAGACTAGCCTTTTGGCAGCCATTGCCACACAAATCGCGCTATACTGGGCGCTGAACATTGTTTTCAGCAAGAAAGCTCAGTGGACCTTCCATCTCCTGTGTCAAGTTCTGAAAGTTCAGAGCGTCTTGCGGCCGACGTCACTCGTCCGTGTGGCTCTAACCATCTTGAGCCAGTGAACAGCCAGACTGATTTCAATAAAGTATTTTTCTCACAAATAGATCTGGATTTCTGCCCTCTCCTGGAGCATTTGTGTCAGACTTGGCACAACCCGATGAAAATCATGTTCCCCAAAACTTTGTTTCATTTGCCGATGGGAGAGCTGGACTGCTGGTTTCTTGAGGAGCACTCAATACAAGCAAACGTTACTCCATCGAGAGGCATTGAGGATGATTAACTGCATGCTGCTTCGATGAGGAATGTTGTGAAAGAGTAACTGTCGCTCCCATGGGGGTATTGAGAGATAATATCCATTCCTCCCTGCGGGACTAATGGGAAAGAGTAACTGTTACTCCATTTAGGTGTTCAGAAAGAGCAAGCATTGCTCCCGTGGGAGTATTGACAGATAAAGAGAAACCGTCGCTCCCCTGGGAGTATTGAAAAAGACTATCTTTTCCTCCCTCGGGAGTATTTGTAAGGAGCAAGTGTCACTCCCATAGGAGCATTGACCAAGAGCATCCGTTCCTCCCTTTAGGAGTTTAGGAAAGGAGCAACGGCTGCTCTCTAGAGGAGTAATTGAAAAGAGTAACTGTCGCCAGGGGCGTAGCCAGAAATTTTTTTCGGGGGGGGGGGGGGTTCAACCACACTTTATGTATGTTCGTGCGTGCGTTTGTATGTGTGCGTGCCTATATACGCAAGCAAAACTGAAAAATTTCGGGGGGGGGGGGGTTTGAACCCCCCCAACCCCCCCCTTGGCTACGCTCCTGACTGTCGCTCCCTTGGGGGTATTGAAGAAGACTATCTGTTCCTCCCTTCAGGAGTAATGGGAAAGAGTAACCGTCCCTCCCGTGGGAGTATCGAAAAAGACTATCCGTTCCTCCTCTGAGGAGTATCGAGAAAGAGTAACCGTTGCTCCCGTGGGAGTTTTCACAAAGAGCATCCGTTGCTCCAGTCAGTTACTCCCTGAAGGAGCAACTTCTACGGGGAGTAACGGTTCGTCCTGTCGCAGTTACACCCAAAAAGGAGTAATGGGTGTGGCAGGTTAGTTACTCCCCTAAAGGAGTAACCTCGACCCCCCATTTCCTCCTTTACTTTTTAGAGTGTATCTTGGATGGACCACTTCAAAATTTTCCCACCGGCTAGGATTAAAGATATCTGGTATCAGCATGATGGAGCTCCTGCGCACGGAAGCAGCAAAGCGTGCAACTGGCTGGATGAAGTTTTCCCGCAGCAGTGCATAGGGCGGCACGGGCCAATTGCTTGGCCAGCAAAGTCTCCAGATTTAAGGTGGCGGTCCCACTCCGGCGAACCCCCCTCCGCATTTTACGCATTGTTTGCGGACACACTGTGCTCGCTGCGCTTGACAAATAAATATTATTTGTAATAATTCAGAAAGCTTATGATCTCCGCTTTCTAATGACACCTGGTGTTAATGCCTGTATGGAAGCGTTACCTAATAGCAATGAAAATAGTGTGAGCAACAAAAGGCATTTTCGTTGTACAAGCCTCCGTTGTACGGCCAGTACGGCGAAACTGTTCAACATAACAAGACCAAATTTACCGTGCCTTTAGAAGAAGTGCTATTTAAGGTTTCTATGAAGAGATATTAGCCATAAAAAAATTAGTAATTTATTTACGCTCCAATGAAAATGGGCAAAATATTAAAAGCTTTTGTGAGAATATCTTTTTTACTTTTCAAAGCAGAACAATAATATTAAGTGGCTACGTAGACGACATTACACTTATTTTCCATGCGAAGTTGCTTTGCGTTCTGACGAAAACTTGATGAATTATTATTGTGTCAATGCGGCAGTTTATGGCTGTACTTGGTCACGCATTACCGATGAAGCGACAAAACTATACAAGCTGCTACTGTGAACTTCTACATAATGAAGAAGCAAGGCCCTTTCTATGATTCTATGAAGAGAAAATTCCTTTACCTTTATTAGGGAACCTGCAAGACAGCAGTGAATTTACGTAATTTTCCTGCTGACCTGTCCCGTAGAAACTCGCTTTTTTTTTCTTTCTGGACGCTAATTGCCAACGAGTATTGCACATTAGTAGATGCATATAGTGTCTTTTATCTACTTGTGCTCACTAACTTGACCACTCAGTGCTTCAAACAAAATATTTTTAATGAATCATAAGTCTCACAGGCGTTTTTTGGTGGTAGCTCCATCTATGAAATGAAACATCAAGTTGCTTTATGCGAGTTCAAGCGTTCGCCAAAAGTGGCGCAATTAAACATAATAAAACGGGTAGAACAGGCATGAATTATATCTCCAGGCCTCATAGTTTGCTTCACTAGCTAAGTCTAGTCGCCGCGCGTAACAAACATCAACCGTAAAAGGAGGAGGGCTTAGTGATAAACCCTTTCCACTCGCCCCACGTCAGCAGGTGGGGCGGTCTCATCAAGCGGCAAATGGTTTCGGTATGCAGGAAGATTGCGCGTTCGTCACGCGTTCTTAGAACCAGTGTTCCCCGGCACGTCTTTAGTAATGTGCATCTGTTTGTGGTTCAGCTGCTCGTGTTTTGCGCGTTCCTTTGAGTGTTTTCGTGCCTCTGAGGTTCGAAATTGTGAAAGGAAGGACGCTGACATGCCGTGTGAATGATATGTATGTAGCGCCGCTTGATATGTATGCAGCGCCGAATGATATGTATGTAGCGCCGCAAAGGGGACACGATGGTGAACGTATGAAAGCTTCTCATTGCCGGAATTTTCAAAGTATGCCTGTCGAGCACTGTGCCGACAACTTCCACTGACCAGTAGTGGTAAGTTGTACCCAATCAGGTAATTACATCCTAGTTGCAACGATGCGACAGAAGCGAGACTTTGTTGAAGATGCAGAACGTTCTAGTCAACGTGGCAGAATATTCAATGTACGGGACCCTGGAAAAGTTATATTGTGCTTTGTGAAAAGACGCACTCACTTCGGATAAGACGATCACTGTCTTTGCCACTAATGAGGGCTACGGTGTCAGGAAACAGTTCGACTGAGGAGGACTACTCTACCTAGTGGGGACAACGCTGTTGCGCACTGCTACTTTGTCGTAAAGCGGCTTGCTGCGTAGCCAGAACTACTACTCATGATCGGATAACAACTAGTTCGTAGCAAAGTACAAGGCGGACAGTGCAATGTCTGGTCAACGAAGAATAACCTGATATTAGACGCACGTGAGAGTGGCCACATGAACAAATAGTGCCGATACATATGCTACTGACGAACATTTTGTTGAAAAACTTTTGCGGCAACCTAAATGGAAAACTTGTCGATGGTGCCTGTAAGTCAAAATAAAGGAAAACCACAGCTTTCCACAACAAATAAGTGTATTCATGCTTTTATAGAACAAGCGTAAATAAAAACTAGATTCTGTAAATAGCCTACATGACCGGTCATGTAAGCCCCCAAGGCGACCCTGTCCAGCTCTGACCCAGTGCAGCAACAAGCCCTGGTCGACCGTCGTGCCCGGGCGGCGGCAAGAGCCAATGGTCTTGCGGACTAGGAGGCCCACCCCCAATAGCGACTTATTTCTACCAATAAATGTTGTATTCTCTCCCTCCCAGGGGGGGGGGGGGCGCCCAGCCCCCTCGCGTGCACGCCTACGCTGGCCGATGTACCTATACTCAGTTTCATACAATATATGCAACGCTGTGGAAGCTATACAAGAATTTCAGTCAGCAGTATGTGTGACTACGCGCGTCTTGCGCCTGGCTTTCATCGTTGTAAACGCTCGTGCGGTTACAAATGAGAACAAAGAGACGAAAATAACGGGGTGTCTTGCCCTCCAACGCACAAACCATCTTGGTTTATTACTGTTCCCAAGAGAAAAAAAATCATGCCTCACATGGAAAAATCATTGTCTTCTTCCTCACGCAAACGCATTCATTGTCAGACGTCTCGCTGGCAGAAGCATGTGTTCTAGGAGGTTCTAACTCCGGTAATTAGTGGTAGTCATGTGTTCAACTGATCATCAGGATGTACTTTATTTTGGTAACCGTTTATTGCAGTTTGAGGGGATGAAATTTCGCAGATAACTCTCGAATTATAATTTGCTGAAATCTGTCGGTCCATTTTTTCCTCCTCCAATTGTAATAAGCAAAAGCACGCCCCCCCCCCCCCCCCCCCCCCCACACACACACAACAGACATGCGCTCGCGCGATGCTATAATAGTCACTGGCACGGTCGCTAAAATGAACCAAAATGATTGTTTTATTAGCGGCCGTGCAATTCCACTGAAACGCTGCGAAGCGTTTGGTTGATGTTTTGTTCAATACTATTTCACTGAGGCACATTATATTATGTGAGTCAGTGCGTTAGTGAGAGCGTAGCGCGTGCGTGTGGGTGAGAGCGTGCGTGTGTGCGTGTGTGAGTGCACGCTGTTGTACGCACCAGTGTGCGTGTGTGTGCGTGTTTTTTTTTCTTTTGTTCTCAAGCGATTGTATTTAGACGCTGCGCTGTCCTTTCTCAAGGGCTGCAATAGGAAGCGAGCGTTTGTCCTTACAAACTGGGGCACTTATCGTCATGTCGTTGAAACGACGCCAACAGTTGGCCCCGATTGTAGGTGAAAGACGCCGTCCGCGTTTGTGCTCCTTGCTTTTTGTCGGCCGATTTCCGTCACCTAGCGCGACATATAACATATAAAACACGCGCGAGGCGACGCTGACCATACTTGCGCGCGCAATTTTCTCGCTTTCTGCAAACGTGGATGAGTGGCGTCGTCTGTTGTCGTTTTTCGAACTATTGGCAAGATGGTGGTAGTGGAACCGCCAGAGCAAAACGATTTTTCTCGCATTAGTAAAGTACTCTTCCACGATACCAAAAATACCACGCTTGCTGCGATAAGACGCTTTATAAGCGAGAAAACGCGCAAAAAGAAAATACAGGTGGCGACGCCAACCTATATTGTCTTATTTGCGGACAGTCAAGATGATATACAGCGACTGGCAGATATATGCGGAAGGGAATGTGAGGCTCTAGGACTAGGATTTAGTGCAACAAAATGTGGATTGATGGTATTCAATGATCACGAAGACCATGCGGTCTTCATACAGGGCCAAAAAATACCGAGGGTAAGCGAGTACAAGTACCTCGGAGTATGGGTAAATGAGGGGGATAGATATATGGAGGTACAAGAGAAAGCAGCGGTAGCAAAGGGAAAGAGGAATGCTGCAATTATGAAGCACAGAGCTTTATGGGGATACAATAGGTACGAGGTGCTTCGAGGGCTGTGGAAGGGTGTGATGGTCCCGGGGCTTACATTTGGGAACTCAGTGGTTTGCATGAAGTCAGAGGTACAATCAGGAATGGATGTAAATCAAAGGACGGTGGGCCGCCTCGCGTTGGGCGCTCACGGGAAGACGACAATTGAGGCTGTAAGGGTGATATGGGATGGACAGGCTTTGAAGTGAGGGAAGCTCAGAGCAAAATGAGATTCGAAGAGAGGCTGAGGAAAATGAAGAACAGTAGATGGGCAGAGAAGGTTTTCAGGTATTTGTATAGAAAAAGCGTTGACACGCAGTGGAGAAAGAGAACTAGGAGGCTTACCAGTAAATATACGGCTAGCAGTGCGGGCGATATGGCAACAGGGAGCATGAAGCGGAAGGTCAGGGAGGCGGAGAGGACTTATTGGATGACAGCGATGGAAAAGAAGCCGGCTCTGAGTAACTACCGAAAGGGAAAAAACGAAATAAGGAGGAAAGGTTTTATGATAATTCAAGGGGAAGCGCTTTACTGTTTGAAGCAAGGTCGGGCTGCCTTAGAACGCGAAGTTATAAAGCGAGATTCAGTAACGAAGACGAACACTGTACATGCTGCGGGGGAACTAAGGAAACGATGGAACATGTACTGATTGAATGTGGCGATATTCACCCAGGTATACTTGTGGGCACGAGTCTACAGGAAGCCTTGGGTTTTAGGGACAACAATGGAAAGCTGAACACGTCCGCGATGGAAATAAGTAAGAGACGGTTAGAGTATTGGTGGCAGAAGAGTAGAGATAAAGTACAAAAATAAATAATGGGGGGGGGAATAAGGTCATTCTGCCTTAAGAGGCAGAGAGATAGACCGTGAATTTATAAATTTTTTTTGGTATAATAACATAGATTTAATCAATGTAGACAAGGTATTAGGCCAGCATGAAACAAGGAAGTTTTTTTTTTCTTTTTTCTTCGAGCATGGTGGCAGACATGTCACCGCCCCGTTATAAAGGGGACGCTCATAGCATCCATCCATCCATCCATCCCGCACCATTTGCCGTGACGTCACATATTTTTGACGGTGCCTGCTTGGGCCCAACGTTACTAGACTAGGTTCAGTTTACAAACTCTCCGCCGGCGCCGTGCTTCGCTTGTGACTCCGTTTTCCGTTTGGCCGACAGGTGGCGGGAGCGTTCCATCGAGATTAGGGTGCCTCGATGCGCGCGCCCTCTCGCGCAGTCATTGAGGCACCCTAATCGAGATCCACCCTCGCGGCTCGCAAGGCTGTGCTCGGGCGCCCAGTGTGCACGTTTATCTACATTTAACCGTGTGGAAAACCTCAAATGCATCGCTGCGACATATCTTAGCTTATTTTAACTTATCCAGTCGTTGTGAGTGTCACTTCTATCCCTTGTGCGGCGTCTTCTTGTCTGGTTTTTGCCTCAGCGTCATGTACCAACTGAGCCAGACTCCGACCTTATAACATATCTTAGCCACTGGCGTTTTCTGTGCTTGCTTCAAAGCATGCTTTAGTCTCGAGTCCAAAGCTCCCGGGACATCAGGCGTTTCGCATTGCGTGCGTGGTTTCGCTCATTTAGTAACCTTGTTCGCTACTTTCCCGCATGCCCTGCTTTTTTTGCAATTAGCCTAAGGTTATAACGCGCGTCATTTGAACAGAACATTTTGTATTTCTATTTCTATACAAATGATTCGCACAGAAACCCACGCGCGTCGCAACTAACGGCCGTGGCTTCCGTTCTCATGAGCACCCCCCCGCTCAACGTAAATGCTGCTTCATGCTAACTCGGTGGGCAAATCGTGGCCACTGTACTCACTAGCGATTCAGCATAGATTAGAAAGTAACAAAGCAACAGGGCTTTCATTAATCAGTTTATTCAAGTGTATTCACTTCTCTCTACTCCTACTGCCACAAAATAAAGGATAAATGCACTGGTTGTCCTCCCACTTTTAAGTAAACTCAAGTTCACACACCACAAATCTCAATACTGGCCGGTACATACGTCCACCGCAGTATAGCGGTTACGGTGCTCGGCTGCTAACCTAAAGGTCGCGGGTTCGATCCCGACCGCCGCGGTCGCATTTTGATGGAGGCGAAATGCTAGAGGCCCGTGTACTGGCGATGTGAATGCACGTTGAAGAACACCTGATGGTCGAAAGTTTGCGGAGCCCTCCACTGCGGCGTGCCTCATAATCATATCCTGGTGTTAGCACGTAAAACCCGAGATATCATTGCTTCGGCCGGTACTTACAGGAGTTTTGCACGCTTTCTGGCAACTTTACAATGCACACTCGTGTCTTTGTGTTGCCGTAGAAACTTTCCATAGAAATGCATCCGAGTTACTCAATAAAACTTTAACATACGTGCAGAGAGTTAGGAGCGGAAAAGAAGTCGTAGACCGACCGGCTTGTGTCGTTCCGGTACCCGCTCGTACAATCGGGCACACAACACGTCGGCATTACTCGGCTTAGATGCACACACAACACTTGATCGAATTACAGTCATGTAAACACATCAGCTACGGAGCACTGGCAAATTTCCGAACACACGGCAACAGAAGAAAGAATGCGGGAGGTTAACCGCCACAAGCAGTTCCAACGGAGACTACACGGAGTACTACCAGAGAACATCTACACCACTTTACTCGAGCTAACTTCTCTTCTTCTTGAGTTGTTCTTGAGGGAAAGGAAAAGGGCGCTAATTTCTGTCTGCATCTGCGACACGGCTAAGCGCCCTGTAGGGGTGGGGGTAGGGAGGGAATAAAAGAATAGTAGGAAATTAGAGAGAAAAGTGAGAGAGCCATCCATACAACGAAGAGAAAAGAGGACAGGAAAGATGTGGAAAACGGTCACGGGAGTTCAGGGACGGGTCCGCGAAACACAGCTAGAGGCACGGTGCACAACATCGGCGAAGCGGCGAAGGCCCCGACGATGAGCGGCGCACGGCATAGCGGGCGAGGAGTCCTTCACGGGGCACCGGTCAGCGAGAGGTACGAGGAGTAATCCAGGACATCGCGGTAGGCACGTCCGTCTTGCTTGAAATCCAGCGAGCGAATCCTAACTGCGCAGCGCGCTAGGGTGGCCTGCGCTGCCCGCAGCCCTAACTGCGCAGCGTCAGCAGCGTGGGCTGCGGGCAGCGCAGGCCACCCTAGCGCGGGATCCCGATGCGACTGCAGCGCCAGTCGAAGCGGATGGATGGATGGATGCTATGAGCGTCCCCTTTAAAACGGGGCGGTGACATGTCTGCCACCAGGCTCGAAGAAAAAAAAAAAAAGCTTCCTTGTTTTATGTTGGCCTAATACCTTATCTACATTGATTACATCTATGTTATTATACCAAAAAAATATAAATTCACGGTCCATCTCTCTGCCTCTTAAGGCAGAATGACCTTATTTTCCCCCCATTATTTATTTTTGTTCTTTATCTCTACTTTTCTGCCACCAATACTCTAACCGTCTCTCACTTATTTCTATCGCGGACGTGTGCAGCTTTCCATTGTTGTCCCTAAAACCCAAGGCTTCATGTAGACTCGTGCCCACACGTATACCTGGGTGAATATCGCCACATTCAATCAGGACATGTTCCATCGTTTCCTTAGTTCCCCCGCAGCATGTACATTGTTCTTCTTCGTTACTGAATCTCGCTTTATAACTACGCGTTCTAAGGCAGCCCGACCTTGCTTCAAACAGTAAAGCGCTTCCGCTTGAATTATCATAAAACCTTTCCCTCCTTATTTCGTTTTTTCCCTTTCGGTAGTTACTCAGAGCCGGCTTCTTTTCCATCGCTGCCATCCAATAAGTCCTCTCCGCCTCTCTGACCTTCCGCTTAATGCTCCTTGTTGCCATATCGCCCGCACTGCTAGCCGTATATTTACTGGTGAGCCTCCTAGTTCTTTTTCTCCACTGCGTGTCAACGCTTTTTCTATACAAATACCTTCTCTGCCCAATACAAATACAAATACCTTCTCTGCCCATCTACTGTTCTCCATTTTCCTCAGCCTCTCTTCGAATCTCATTTTGCTCTGAGCTTCCCTCACTTCAAAGCCTGTCCATCCCATATCACCCGCCTCATTTGTCGTCTTCCCGTGAGCGCCCAACGCGAGGCGGCCCACCGTCCTTTGATTTACATCCATTCCTGATTGTACCTCTGACTTCATGCACACTACTGAGTTCCCAAATGTAAGCCCCGGGACCATCACACCCTTCCGCAGCCCTCGAAGCACCTCGTACCTATTGTATCCCCATAAAGCTCTGTGCTTCATAATTGCAGCATTCCTCTTTCCCTTTGCTACCGATGCTTTCTCTTGTACCTCCATATATCTATCCCCCTCATTTACCCATACTCCGGCTACTTGTACTCGCTTACCCTCGGTATTTTTTGGCCCTGTATAAAGACCACATGGTCTTCGTGATCATTGAATACCATCAATCCACATTTTGTTGCACTAAATCCTAGTCCTAGAGCCTCACATTCCCTTCCGCATATATCTGCCAGTCGCTGTATATCATCTTGACTGTCCGCAAATAAGACAATATCATCAGCATAAAATAGACCTGGAAGCTTCTGCTCAACCATCGTGCCAACCTGCTTGTGTGACAAATTAAATCCAATGTTGCTACCCTCTAGCGCTTTTTCCATCCTCACCATGTACAGCATGAATAACAGCGGGGACAAAGGACATCCCTGTCTCAGCCCCTTGCTAATTTCAACGCTGTCCTTGCTACTTATTCCTTCCCATTCTATACAAACTGTATTTTCTCGGTATATTTCCCTCAAAAGCTGTATACAGTCGTCACCTATGCCCACTTCTTTCAGTATATCCCACAAAATTTCCTGATTAACGTTGTCATACGCCCCGGTAATATCTAGATAAGCTAAGTATAAGGGCCTGTTTTCTATTTTCGATATTTCTATACACTGGGTAAGAACAAACAGATTATCGTCTAACCGCCTGTCAATTCGAAATCCATTCTGAAGTTCTCCCAAAATATCATTTTGTTCTACCCACGCTTCTATTTTTAATTTTACTGCCTGCATCGCCAACCTGTATAGCACCGATGTAATGGTTAGCGGTCTATACGAGCGAATGTTATCCTTTTCTCCCTTGCCTTTATAGATTAAGTTCATTCTACTTTTTCGCCAACTGTCTGGTATTTCCCTCTCCTGTAAGCACTTTTCTACGGCTTTCAGCAGTGCTTCTTTAGTTTTATGTCCGAGTTCGTTAATGAGGCTGACGGGAACCCCATCTAAGCCCGGAGTAGTGCGCTTAGGAATTTTTCCTTCGGCCTTCTTCCAATTGAAATTCTCTAGTACTACATCTTCGTCGGTTGCACTCCTTTGCGTACTTTTACTCACTGCAGGAATCCCCGGGGCGACCTTTTTAAACGAATCAGCTGTTATCTTTCGGATGTAACCTAGCGCTTCATACCCTTCCAATTGATTTCCTCCTTCATCTACCATATGTTGTTGCATTGTGACAGACTTCCTACCCAGCGCTTTTAGGTGGCTCCAAAATATCCTAGGCGCGGCCTTCTTCTTATCGCGAATCTCTGTCATCCAGCGTTCCCTTTCACCTTTAATTTTTGCCTCGACTAATTTCTGCACAATGGATTTTTGCTCTAAATATATTTCCCATATTTGGTTGACTTCGTCCTGTGGCCGCTTCTCCTTTTTTGCTTGTCTGTGCTCCCGTGATGCCTCACGTCGCTTCTCGATCGCCTCCCGGATTTCTTTGTTCCACCAACTTTTTGGCTTTCTCTTTCCTTTCCAACAAATAGTTTTCTTCTCTTTTTCCATTTCTTTCGTGATTACATGTAGCAGCTCACTATACTTCCAGTCTTTGCCTGGTAGTTCGTCTACTTTTTCCTCGATTCTTGCGGCTATATTTGTTATTTGTTTGTCATTTAGATACAAGCTGCCAAACTTTGATTCTATGTTCTTATTTTCAGTTTTATATCCCATTTGTAATATTATGCGTTTATGATCACTACCCAAGCTGTTAATGCCTTCCTCGTCTATTCTCATCTCTCTAAGGTTGTCATATATTCCTTCTGTCATGAGACAATAATCAATGCTCGATTGCCGGTTTCCGACTTCCCACGTGATCTGCCCCTCACACTTAGGCCCCACGTTAACTATCTCAAGACTACGTTGCTCGCAGAGATCTAGCAATAACTTGCCATTGGTGTCTGAATATCCGTCAAGGTCATGAATGTGAGCGTTCATGTCCCCTAGAAGGATTATTTCGGCATCATGACCAAATTCTTTAATATCGGTGCTTATGCATTTCACTATCTCCAGATTCTTTTCTCTGCAGTTATTGCCTGTCCACAAGTAAGCTACACCTAGCCACGTTTTCTTTCCACCTACTGTGCCCGAAACCCACATGTGCTCTGAACACGTTTGTTTCACTCTATCCAATTTTGTTCTGCTATGAATTAGCATTCCAACACCCCCACCTCTCCTTTCTGAGGTGATCCTGTTACATCCTTCCCAAATATAATTGTCGATATGTGGTGGCTCTTCCAAGTCTCTAAGGTGTGTTTCTGTAACCGCATAAACACCTATCTGTTCCTTGCTTAACTGCTCCTCAATCTCTAACCATTTTGCCTTTTTTCTGCCACCCTGCATGTTTATGTAACTAATTGCAACACGCGTTTTCTCCCTTCTTTTACCTTTTCTCTGGTTTTTCGCTATACTGCCTGTCAAAGAGTCCCCCTGGTTGTTTTCTTCATTACAAGCTACCGTGGGCACCGAAGGGCCCGCGTGCCCCCCAAAAAAGCTACTGCGCGTCCTGCCAGTCGCCAGCCCACCTCATGACCAAGCCTCTTATCGAAGTGAATTCTGTCTCTTTGGAAACCGCCCCACCTGTGCACCTCCCTGTTTATATCCACTACCTCGAAGCCCTTCTCTCGACTAATTCGCCATATCTCTTTTTGTTTGCGTCGACAACAGCTCTTTGCAACCGCCACCGGAATCGGTGGCGGTTCCGCGCCACGCGGCACAGTTTGTAAACTGAACCTGGTCTAGTAACGTTGCTTGGGCCTACGTAGTTCCTAATCGGTTAAATCGAAGTACATTGTCCTCTGAGGGGGCCAGAGACTTGACATAACGAGTTTGTGGAAATTTCGTCGAGCCAGTGGCGCCAAAATACGTTAAATGCTCTTTGAAATCTTTTACATCACGAATTACAAAGTTCGGCGCGAGATTTAAAAATGAAACTTTGAACTTGGTTTTCTCCTCTAATAATAAACCTATGGCGGTGAAATAAACTACACAAGAGTTCTCCGAGCACACTTTATCAATCTAAACCAATTCATTGTTTCTCTTTAGTGTCCCTTTAAACCCCCTTGATTTTTTTCTTTGGGGGTACGTCAAGAGTCGGGTATAACAGGCACCAACCACAACATCAGGTAATCTGAAAAAAAGAAATACAAGTTTGCATCTCCATTCCCGAAATCATGGTCAAGAACGTCACGGAAAATCTGATAAAGAGATGCCAAAGTTGTATAGCAGCAGATGGCGACCTCTTTGAACATGTTTTGTAATCGCGGCTTAATTTTACGAGCACCGATCACTGAAAAAAAAAAGTCTCCTCATATGCCGTTCGCCTACCCACCGCCACCCGTGACTAGCTTCACGTCGTCGCCTCCTTTTACGCACCTCAAGTTCAAAGAGACAATAAAGCTATTTTCTTGTATTATTTATCCGTCTTGGACGCTTATCTCGGCAGCGCTCGGCCAGCAGCGTGCATTTGCACCGTCATTGAACGAAAGACGGGCGCCCAAACATCGGCCACTTTCAAAGCACCCTGTCTCTTCCCCGTGGCAGCCGCGGGCGACCTCGTTCACCGGTTGCACGCTTGAGAGCAGCAGGTCCGTCACGTGGCCTCTTTTCAAATTTCGCGGGCTTTCTTTACAACGCGGAAAAAATAACACCGCGAGTCGTATCATACAGGAAACAATTCAGTCCGTGGTTTCTAAAAGTGCTCTACAGCTCAGTGTTCATATTTTGGGTTTTCAGCCAATAATTAAAAAAATTAAGTAATTAAAAATAATTAACTAATAAGGTTAGGGAAAAATTAAAAATAGCCTGAGGCTAGTGCGAGTAGTATACGTTTGGTTCAATTTGCCTCTGAAGTGCCTTTCATTTCTAAAGTCTTGGCTCAAGTTATGTGGGACAACCTGTATATTTGTCCAGACACCGGCTGCATAGAGTGATTAGGATTTGTCAGCAGAGCTCATCAATCTAACGCCGTTGTTATCGAAAGCAGAGCAAAATGACGCGACGTGGTGAAAAGTATTCGTCTCTGATCGAGTGACAAGTTGAACACTGGTCAATTTTACTTTGAAATTCAACATTTAGGTTTCGAGCTAACAAGCGCGAGCGCGTTCGGGCAGTATGTTGAGGAATAAGTCATGTAGTGCAGCTACAAACGCGATGACGTCCTTTGGTCAAACAAGGAAAACAGCAATGACCGTCAACCACAGACGTAAGGGAAACTTCCGGCTAAGGAATAACATCGAGTTTTGCTCTGAACTGACTGAAGTTAAGCTATTAATGCTGACTAGACATGCGATGGCGCATGTCGTTGTGAAGAATTATTCGATCGGAGACATATCGTTAAAATATTTTTACAACCTTGAGAAATCGCAAGATTTGAACACTCTGGAGATCAATGTATTTGCCACCAGGAAGTACATAACGGATAAGAAAGTGCAATCACACGAATTTATCTTTAATGTGGCTTTACAATGGTCCATTGTGCTGCGGTATAGAATTGACTGAAATAGTTCGCAAAATGGCACGTTGATTGTAACCGACCATATACATTACACCATCTATTAGTAATAAACTTTTACTGAAAATGAATTAATTCAATCTTTCTCCCATCGGAAAGGTTTTGGCTGCTTTATAGCGAACCCCCAAAAATATTATTTTCGTCACACGAATTGTGCGAAATAGAGATCTCGCGGACTGTACAACTTTGGTGGAAAATTTCAGATGCGTGTTTCATGGGCGCGAAAGCTCTAACTGATTATATATGAAAAGCTGAATTGCGAAGTGATCTTAAAATCTGGCGTTCTTGTAGCTTAATACACGTCCATTTGTCTAAGAATGATGTCGCATTTGCAGCTCTGCTCCAATCAATAACACCGGCACTAAAGTTATGTTTGCTGTGCCTCAGTTTTCCCGAATCCAGCCGAATATTTCTGATGTGCACGTAAGGTACAATTGCGGAGTTGGTTAGGATGCGGAATTTAAATGTCGAAGTTTTTCACCTGTTTCGCAAGAAACTTCAGAAGCTTTAGCGATCGGGCCGCCGAGAATCCTCCGCCGCATTGTCATGAGCACCTTTCAAGCCTTATGATGACCTGTTAGATGAAGCACTTATATGCTCAATGTACAGTGGTACGACATGAGTGCTTTGCAAGTGTACTGAGCGTTTACGGTTTCTGCTCGAAGATCAAGAAAATGTCCGCCTTTGCATGCATTAGACGCAAAGCATTTGGTTGAACAACATCAATAAATGGGAATAAATGCGAGTACCGAACAGAAATTTAATTTTGATCGTGATACTATAGCACGCTAGGCTCTATTAAAATATCGACGATTTTGAACTGTCCACCGAAAATTGTGATCCCCGCCTTCTCTATGAGCTTAGGTGGAACAGCTCGGTACTTCTGGAACGCTAGCACTGCTCACGCTTTAGCACGGTCGTGAATATAAATATATGACTGATCTGATCGAGCCGCAGGACAGAGGGAGGACATCAGATATAATGGTTACATATAGAAGTGTGCGAATATTACACATTTGGAATATATAATCGAATATCGTCATACTTGATTCGGTCTTCGGATGAGTTAATACGAATATTTAAAAATATCATCTATGTCCAAATAAACACAAAATTAGCGTAAAATGCGATAATCTCTACGGTCATAACCTATACGTCGCTTGCAGAGCCAGAATTCGATAGTCCGCACACTCTGAAGAGTTTTAAAATTTGTACCTGATGCTCAGTTTACGGTTTTCATGTCAATTTGTTTTAATGTTAGGGTGCCAACGCTATTTTGTGTTAACAATGAAAACGGTTCAATGCAAATTAGATTCGCTTCTTGGACGCATTAGCGCTGCCCTAGAATGCTTAGGCATGTGCTTCAGTGGAAATTTCGCGCGCCCTTTTATTTCTCACCAGACAGAGCTGATATAAGCAACACGTGCGTTCCCCCGAAAAAAAAAACGAAAAGTGGTGAGATGGGATCTTGCGGTTTTTGCTTTGGAGAGAGAGCACTCGCGAAAGCACACACAACATGCACATGGGCGTCCGCAAGGGGGGGCAAGGGGGGGCATCTGCCCCCCCCCCCTGGAATTCGGTATATATATGTCATTCCACGCCAACTGTCCCAGTCTGGGCGCTCGACAAAAATCGATTTCTCTGAAAAAATCTGAGAAAATTAGACACACATAGACATTACTTCTACAGTATTTTCCCAAAATATTTTGAACGGCAAAAATTTTTCGGGCACGTGAGCGCCATTTGAACTTCTTGATATGGTGGAAAACCAGGTACGAAAGAAAAATTCGCGATAAATAGACCATTTCACGCATTCATCCGAAACTTGCTTTTCTGTGTTTTCAGAGCATCGCGCTTTTATTATAGGACAGTTGCTTAGAGTAGCTTCATATTTTTCACTCCTTGGCGCGTAGGTAAAATTGAGTAAGTTGCTGCTTTTTCGGGAATTTTTTTACAAAATAAGATTGTAGACCAAATATATCAATTATTTTTATAGACCTCTCCATAAAACGTACTATCTCTTAAAGTTTTTGTTTTGCCTGTGTGCTGCGCACAGGTTCTAAAATAAAATCTTGAACTTGGAAAAAACGCTACATTGGCCTATGTTCAGACGTCTGTATCACCCTAAGGTGGTCCAAGAAAAAATAAGCAGAAAAGCGCATACGATTGAGATTCATAACATCTTCGTCCACAAAAAGTTTAATCGAAGTAGTTTTTGTTATAGTCAAGAAAATGTTTTTTGAAGTTTAGTCCCGTCATAGTATTATTTTGCTATGGGGGCAGTACAAACCGACTGAATTTACTGCATAGAAAAAAGAGGTAGTATCTTCGTAGCACGTGGTTTTCAGCTCCTTTTGTTAGTACTTTATAATGTATATTACATATCAAGGAGATGATAAACAGAGGTAAAAATATAACAATACCATTGGCTTAGATGCCGAAATTCCCCAATAATGAATCGCGTTACTTATTGCAGTGATGCTACCGAGGACTTCTGATTTGGAGCAATTTTTGGAGCAGCAAAATTTCTGTTTTGGAGCACTTTGGAGCAGCAAAATTTTCATCTTGGTGCACTTTGGAGCAGATAATTTTGCATCTGGGAGCACTCTGGAGCAGCGAATTTTACATCCTGGAGTGCACTACGGAAGCATATTGCAATAACATTCAAGCACCGGAATATTACTATGGGGCTCTTATGAAGGCTAGAAATATTTCGATTCATTGCAAATCTCATGGAAAAAATCATCTCAGGAGAACTCCATACTTCACTCGCTAATGAAAAAATAAGGGCTCATGCAGTTGAGTGTTCTGAATTAACCTCTTCGGCGATTATTTTCGACACTAGCAAATAAACAGAATACCAGATCAATAAAATTTCAATTTATGAAATAACACTCTAAATACATCTATGTGGTTATCAGCAGACATTGTAGACAAACGCCGTGATGTACAGCAGTGCCTCAATGCCAAAGAGCCACACTGTCCCTAATGCATTTCCCTAAAAAAACTCCAAGGCGAAAGCCAGGTTCTTTTTCTTCTCGATCGACGGGTTGATCCTCCCCCTCCTTCTCTGCAAGCTATCTGCACCTCACCTAGTTTTGCGCTAGCTCCATGATTGGCGCACCGATTACGGAAGCAGTGTAAAGCGACGATGTCGTGATGGCGTCATCACGTGACATCACGATATATGACGCCATGATGACGTCACAAGTTTTGACGATCTATGACGTGATGATGACGCCATCACATGATTATTTTTTGCATCAATCGATTGACGCCGCCGACGGTCAATTTTCGTGTTTGATAAAGCATCTGATGCTTTCGCATTAATATTGCGTATTGAACGTTAACAACCTGGCCTTACATACCAAACTGTCCTCCACCATGTCACCTCCTTGCCATGCGCGAAACAGCTTCGCTTATCATATGGCTCCTCACCTTTTTTAAAATGTTTATTGTGATAACAATTATTTGGACGCTCTCCGCGGATTTTTGCCGTCGCCATTGCCGTAATTTTCTGTATAAAGACCAAATTAATAACATCACCACGCGCATTCTAGTCGCGGGTAAAAACTCGCGAGCGCTGGCGACGAACGCGGCTGAAGCGGACAGCGCATGGGATAACATCTTCCCGCGTGCGGGCCTGCCGTCGATTGCTCATCAAACAGAGAGGAAACGCCCCGCCCGTCTTTCGTAAGGAGCATGAAAGGACGCCAGGGAAGCGGGGGGGGGGGGAGGGGACCGCATCGTTCGAAGGGCGCTTGCACGCGCGCCATCCCGAGGCATCAGGAGACGGCTCGTAAACTTGCTGTGCTCTCAACGCTTACTTCGCGTTTAGAGAACTCAGAGCAAGAAAACGCTTCGTTTCCTAGAGCGGCCATATTCCCTTAAGCCAGTGTTTTGTTGAGTTACGCGAGATCGAATCCAAAGAGTTAGCTGCTAGCCTTACTTCGTTTAACAATACAATTTGTTGGTATCGCATTCATTGCTTCGCCCTTAAGCGAAACTGAGTTTTTTAACCCGTCAGCTATTGACCCCCGAAAGCGAGGGGCGGACGTGTAACATGGGGTAGCCGCTTCACTGTGGGCCGTCAGCGACGGGCCCGCTACTGACAGCTGCGTATTTGCGGCTGCTCCGACCAGGATATATGCTTTTATTAATGAGATGACATTTTTAAAAAGCAAGCAAGAAATTCGAATTGGAACCCTAGCACGTGAGCTCGAAAGGGCAGTGCCTTTTAGGGGGTATTTACCGCAGACTGATTAAACTCGGACGTGCTGGTATAAGCAATTACGAAAAAGCTCTTCCGAATGAAGATTCATGGATAAAGTATATCTGAGGAAAGTGTGAACGCGTTTTCACCGTTCGCGTGCTCTTCCATAAACGCGAAGCAAGGAAAATTCGATATTGTTCCATATATATACTGCTAGCGATCCCAGATTTCATTCCGCGATATCCGGAAACAGAAGTGACAGACATTTTAGCAGCACACATGTAGTTATTACTGAACATCGCTTTCCTTACGTGCCGTGCGACGCTTGAAACGAGCTATCAGCAGCGTTTCTAGAACAGACGACGTCCGCCGATGAACCGCCGTCGCACTTTCTCGCTACCGAGTGGCCTAGACGTCACGAGCCTCTGCGGAGAGCGCGTTTTGCTGTCGACACGACTTGCAGAACAGAAGCTGCGTCAGCACCGTGCATGGCATCGTGGCTTATTCGGGACGCACGCGCGAGCGCTATTTATTCAGCGGAATAATTCTTGGTCCATGGTTGCGACTTTGGCAGCCCCAAGATCAAGCTGCACATGTTCTGACGCGCGGGCCGTGCGATTGCCGGTGATAGACGCCCCCAAACCCGAGGCTTTGGCGCAGTTTGGCGCAATTTTCGTCGATATTATCAGGATGGCGCAGTAAATACAATTTGGCGCACTTTGGCGCAGTTGGCGCAGGAGTGGAATCACTGTTATTGCATGCGGCTCCCTTCCTCGGGGGATGAGTTAAAACTGACGTCGAAGTTCGATCTTGCTTCCTGCCGCGTCCCTCTCGCCTTCAAGGACATTTCAGAGAGTGGGGGAGATAGATTACGAGAAAAAGAAAAAAGGAAAAAAAGAAAAAAGAAAAAAGGAAAGAGAAGAACACCGACGAAGTCAGAAAACGAGACGAGGAAACGAAAAAAAAAAAAAGGAAACGTTAACTGTGTATGGCATGAAGTCGTTGAAGGTGTTTGTCGGTTCGCGTCGGGCGCAGGGCCACCCAAAATTGTCGCGGAGGGCAGAATGAGGCACATAAGGGAAGAGCGTCCCCTTAATGGGTCGGCATACCGCCTTTCATCTCCGCCCGCTCCTTGTGAATAGGCTCCAAGTGGTAGAGGAGCGTAAGCACTTTACATTGTACAAGTATTGGAAAACGTGAACGAAAAATAAACAAAAAAGGAAAGAAAAGCAAGCAAGTAAACGACACTGCACACGTACGAGCCAGTCAAGAAACAGGCATGGTCCCAATTATGATTCCGTGTTGCCAAGTTCATTTTGGCTCATCTCTCGGAGGCAGGAGAGTCTTCCAGGTTCCTCATTGATGCCGGCTGTTAATGTTCTAAATTTAAAGATAAAATATGCCTCACGTTGTTCGCGCGCGCGCGTGTTTTGGAAACCGGACTGTAAAAGAGTTACGCTGATATTTTCAAAGCTGTGGTTTGGCAAGCGCAGATGTCTGGATAAGGGTAGCTTCGGCAGTGAAGTGGCGTGGTACCGATGATTATTAAACCGCAGCCGAAATGGCGTGTCCGTTTGGCCGATGTATTCTTGCCCGCAGACGTTACAATGTAACATGTATATCACATTGCTGGAGTCACAATTTAGGCTTTGGGTGATGTTGAATTTGAAATCTGAGAAGTTTGCTTTTGATTCACGCGTTGTGACCATGTGTGGGCATACCTATATATATATATATATATATATATATATATATATATATATATATATATTATATATATATATATATATATATATATATATATATATATATATATATATATATATATGTGGATAATTTATTCGGTCTCGCATATCTCTACGGAACAACTTTCAGGATTGCGAACCAATTTTGCACATTACAGACTACGACAAATCTAGACGTGAAGTCATGGCAGTGAGACTGCCTGGGATGGCTATTGAAGATAGCGAATAATTCTGAGGTACAAGTTTCATGTTTTTTTTTCCTGAACTAAGAGATTTACGCAGAATGACACAAGAACTTCAGTTCTCACAAAATTGACGGGTACATTTAGCAAGAAATCATTACCGCTACACTTCGTTAAAAGACTGTAGCAATATCCCATGGCGTCGCACCTCTCACCACCCAAGCTCCCAAACAATGCTTTTATATCGGTCACTCAGAAAGCTTGTGGGCTTGTACAAGTTGCATGCTGTGCTTTGTTGTGGAGCTCAAGTTGCCCTTGTTGTTGGTCCTTATAAGGCGTCGATTATACCTTCACAACAGCGGGCCTTCATGCTCATGCAAATGAAATCGCCTTACCATTTTCGGGAGTCATGTATTTATGTTGCTTACATGTTTAGTTAATGTTACGGCAATGTCATACGCATCGCTAACATTTCAAAATAAAATAGTACTGCATGTGGATGTTAGTTTTTTAGGAATGTGTCCAAACCCTGATAAAAGAATCGTGAAGTACAGCGTGTATGAAGGCGACATGATGAGTACTCGTAGGAAGTGACGACACTGACGACGGAGGATATATTTATGTAATCAGAAGCAGAAATTAATTTACAAAAAAAGGACAAACTTTGCAGTACCTACTGTACTCATTGTTCATTCGGTTAGAGCGTAAGTATAGCCGTGGTACAGGGTTGGCATGGAGCTTCAGCTCAGACTGTACTGGCTATCGAGATTTCGCTCGCGTAAAAAAGAAAAAATTGGTTAACAAGCCAGTGGCGACGGTTATTCAAAAATGCCATCAGAAGATCAGCCAATCAAATATCATTAAAGGTGACCACCACCTTAAAATTTAGGCCCAGTTTAAGGCCCGACCTATAACACAGAGCAAAGCAAAATCAATAGGTTTATTCGTCCCCCTTGAAAGCACAATCAAGCCTTCTTCCTATGGGAGTCTTCTTTGGCCCCCGACACACATCCGTGCAGCCGTGCCCATCCGCGCGATGATTACAGCCTAATGGCAACGCGCCTATGCTTGAGCACTTAAACCGTCACTGATGGTTGTCAACGACGAAAGGAAAAGAGCCGCCACGCATGGGCCGGCGACGCACCCTGCAAAACGGGTGAAAGCAGCCCCCGCTTTCACGCTTTCGGTAGCACCTCCGGACTGTCGCGTGTCGATAGGTTTTATGGGCACGTGTCGTTTTGCCGTCTTCGAAAGGTGTCATCGTTAAAAAGGGCTGAAGGGCGATCTGTTCTAATCATTTCGACACGTTCAGGCGCCGGGCGCCTCCAAGTCCGGTGGTAGCAGTGCCGGTACACATGTGTTCCGACCTTTCTTCAGGGAAGGTTTCTGTTGTTCAGCTCTGTAGAGAGATAGCGGCACGAAAAGAGACACCGTACAGGGCATTGTGTTTTCGCCTTCGTTGCTCACTGTGTCCGGAATACGCTGGTACGCCTGAGCCGGCAACCCTTGTGAGCACGCATCTTGTTGAGTGCACCTCCAGTGTGGGGGGACCTCAACAAGGTAGCAAATTCGGCGAGTCGGAATATATTTATGATGGCCAGCCCTGCGTCTTGTTTGCGCTATCCATCACGGGGAACCTCGCCAGAGCGGCGACAGCGAGTAAACGACTCCAGCCATCTTCCCACTTTGTGGTGCGCGCAATTCCCTGTCTACAAGGGGAGCCGACACGGCCACATGGTTCCGTTTTTTGGACAGTAAGCCCCTGCACGCGTGCGCCTCTTTTTGTGTGGTTCAGTGTTTTTAAGTGCATGGCTGTACGGAGCTCAAACAACCAGGACACTGGACGGGAGAGAACGGCAAGCAGTGCATGGCCCGGTTGCTCGACTGTGCGGGTGCGCGAGCGAGATTGAGCTAGACGAATGAATTTGTGAGCGTGTGTATTAGCCTGTAAATAAGATTTCCTTGTAAATATAATCCCTTCGTGTTTTTAACGTGAGCATTTGAATAATTATCCTTCCAGTCAGTGTGCGTATATTTTCTAGTGGTATCAACCACCAGGAATTCTCTGACAGCTTTGCCTCGTCCGGTTCCCAATTATGGATATCCGACGTTTCTTCAAGCGTCCACGGATGTCTGACAGAGTGTCACTGAGCTGTCCGGCGGACGATTCTAGTGTGGCGTGTGACGAATGTGCAGAAGTTGACCAGCCTAGTTATGCTGACTTTCACCAACGGACAGTGCCTGAGGTCGTCGCCACCATGGAAGAGGTTCCACCATCAGTGAGCTACCACGACAAAGTAAGCCACGATGATACTTCTCCTTGCTTGGGATTAAGTAACAGTGACATCAAGCAAGCAACTAACATTTCTCAAGAATATGATTTGGGAGAGTTTCTAGACAAAGCTAAACTCGCGGGCATCCCAGACAATTTGAAGTTACGCCTTCTGACTAATCCATGGTCGCCAAATGCTACATATGACTTTAAGAAAGATGTAACACCTGGCAAGAGGACTTTTCGCTACCAATGGCTCGCAGATTACGCCCCTTGGTTTGCGTACTCAGCGACACTGAAAGGCGCCCTTTGTCGTTTCTGCGTCACCTTTCCTCCAAATGTTCATCGGGGTACTCAAGGTAGCTTTATCGTGCGCACTTTCAGTAACTACAAAAAAATGCACGAGGCATGCAGGGATCATGGGAAATCCCAATGGCACCAGGAAGCAATGGCCGCCTCACAGAACTTTATGGGTGTGATGTCAGGCAAGAAATTGCCCGTTGTACAGCAGCTAAACAAAGCCCTGCACGAGCAAGTTGAAAGGAACCGCCAGAAACTATTTCCGATCATTTCCACCATTATATTTTGTGCAACGCACGACTTGCCAGTACGCGGGAAGCAGTCTGACAGTGGAGTTTTCAATGATCTCCTTGACTTTCGGGTAGAAGCAGGAGATACTCGGCTTCAAGAACACTTTGCATCAGGGGCGTAGCCAGAAATTTTTTTCGGGGGGGGGTTCAACCATACTTTATGTATGTTCGTGCGTGCGTTTGTATGTGTGCGTGCCTATATACGCAAGCAAAATTGAAAAAAATTCGGGGGGGGGGGGGGGGTTGAACCCCCCCAACCCCCCCCCCCCTTGGCTACGCCCCTGCTTTGCATCTTCTCCTGGTAATGCAAAGTACACTTCAGTCCGAGTCCAGAACGAGATTATCACAATCTGTGGCGACATCCTGAGGGAGGAAATAGTGGCTGAAGTTAACACAGCGTTTGCTTTTTCCGTTCTTGCGGACGAAACTGCAGATATTGCAGGAACAGAGCAGATGTCTATAGGCATTCGCTTCGTTGACAAGAGCGGAACGGATGCCTGCGTTCGAGAGTATTTTATAGGATTTTGTGGTGTCGCGTCTTACCAGTTTCGGTTTCGATTGTGTGACGCGGAGCGCCACACAACGGGTATTTCATGTACGAAATCGTATGACCAAATCTCTTTGTAAATAAACCACAGTCCCATCCCCGCTCTCCGACTGTCTTGACGCAACTGCGGGCGCTCCGGCGCTGAGCCGCCTTCCTAGCCCGCCGGACGGTACCTCCGGCGGCGACACTACAAAGCCGCATTCGCTCTCCGATGAGCGTGTAGGTGAGCCCCAAGGCTCAAATTCCTCTACCCAAGCAACGCTGGCCGACTGCCGACGTTTGGCTGATCACTGGCAAATAGCCGGCAGCCGACTTCACTGGCCACCAGACATCCGAAAAGGGTCGGCCGGAGGTACGCTGCCAGCTACGTCGGCACTAGATCGGCTGCACGATTCGCGCCACCGTCGGTGGCCGAGTGAACGCCGAGCGCGCCAAACGCTTGTCGGCACTTGGTCGGCTGCACGATTCGCACCACCGTTGGTGGCCGAGTGAACGCCGAGCGCGCCAAACGCTTGTCGGGGCGACAAGTCGGCAACACGTCGTGCCGGCCTTGGTTGCCGGCAGAGGATTCGAACAGCGTGTATTATTTTAGGGCGGCATAAAATACACTGCAGGAAGTGTAAACAACTCCTACAGTGTGATTTTTTAAACATTACAAAAATCACCTGTGACACACAACATATATATATACTTGTGGTCCTTGAGCTGATTACACCAAGTGGTAGAGATTATTTGTGCGAACAATCCAAATACATTATTGACTAAACAAAAATAATAGCGAGCCATTACATTCGTGCATGGTTTCTCCAGGCGTGCGTATCTACTTTTAAAGATTTTTTCGAGACCATCATTCGCCAAGTGGGCTTTTGTCGTTGTTCGATGCTTAAAACTGATTCTTACAAAAATAAACGTGACTGAAGCAACAGTGAACTTCTGCCTAAAATTTGATGGCATAAATATTAAATCGTAAGATTTCATTCCAATTATTGCAAACTCAGTGGCTGCAGTTAGTCAGTTGCAATAGGTAAGTCAGTGTAATTTTAAGGTCATTAATGAACTTTATTTAGATAGGCGATTATTTATTTTGCTTTTTCATGCAAGTAATTTCACCCGCTTGCATTAAACCGAGCTCACATAATACATTTATGTCATTTCTGAACTAAAACGGTCATTAAAAACCATTCTGTATAATCTAAAAGAAGCATCGTCTGTATACAGACATGAAGCATGAAAATTTTTGCGTGCTGCCCGAGCATCGCTGCACACCCAAACAGTCTGTGGATAGAGATACGCAGTGTTTAGTTCTAACAGCTAGTCCTTTATTATGTAATTTGCGCAATGTAATGAGTAAAAGTTCTTATCTTTCGCTGACGGATAAGTCAGGCAAGCGGAAATACCATATATGCTATGTGAAAAAAACTCATCAAAAGGCGTGGCCGCAATGTAAGATTTTAGTACCAATACACGAACAAGAAATATTCTTTCAAGTTTGTTAGAACGAACACATAGCAATGGCAATCCACTGAAGACTCGTGCTGTGAAAAATAAAACGCAGGAGGCGGAAAAGTGCGGGAAAGAAGAGGGTCAGAAGGAACCGCGCTGCTCTACAGTATAGAGCGTGGAGTGAAAAGCCCATTTAAAAAAAGAAGCAAAAAAACATGCGCTACGGCGGCCCGCGCCCCGGCAGGTCCCGCGGTGGGGAGAGGGAAACTTCTTTTTTTCCGCTGTTCTGCGGTTTTCTTTCTCAGCGTGAAGCCGCCTCCTCTTTCGAAGAAGCCGCACATCTGCAGGCCCGCCGTCAGTGCCCAGCAGTGCTTTTTGCCGCCAAGATAAGAAAATGGGACACGTCGTCCGAAACAGCACCGCTAAAGACTTGCGTTTGTCAAAATTTACGCGTGTACGTCTAGGTGGCAACAAATTTTCAATTAAGTTAAAGCGAATTTATCTTTTTTTTTTATTGTGCAATGTAGTTACACCTTTACCTCCCACAGATAATAAGCTCTGGCTGAAACCAGGGAACTATACAGTTACGACGGGTATATTCCCCGATATGCCTATTTGAAAAGTTTCTGTTATCCCATCACTTTGTCAGAGGTCGCCTTGTATATGTTTGTGACATTCATCCTTTTAGCACAGCATTTCAAATAAAAATGAACCCTTGTTTTTAATAAAAGACAAAGCAGGTACACCGTAACCTACATTATAAAGAAGTTAAAATACTGCACAATTAGGATATCACTGCCTCAAGATATGAAACAATGCCAGTCAGAAGTCGCATTGTGGTCGTTTTATACGTCTTGAAAATACTAAACAAAAAGATAAGCGAGCGAATATGATGCATGGAAATGCATGAGAAACATTCCGCGGATTTGTCTAATCTTCATACTCATACGTATGAAAGAATCGCATATAATGGAGCATTTGCGGCGGGTAACGCGCAACGCACACTGCTGTTCTGTTGGATCAATGTTAATAAAATGTTTGCTAGTTCCGTTATCTCACAGAATAATAGTTATCCATAGGAGCAACCCGTGCTTAAAACTCGACGCTGTAGCTTTATATTTCTATGATTCTATGGACGCTGTAGCTTTATATTTCAAGACGCATTAGACAAATGCATAGCTAGTGCCTCGCGGTAATCTGCCGTCGACGGTGCCTCGCATGCAAAACGAAAAAAAGTAATAAAATTACATTGCTAATAGTAGACTCTTCACGTGCCGTTGACGATGTGTGTGGCTGACTGTCTGCGCAACGTGAGCGTACAGTACGTTTCTACACATATGAGAGCTTAATTATCAAGTCCCTTGCCGACGCACCACATGGGACCAGGTGCACTGCTCGACACCGTTAGATTGATTTATATATTTGTCCAGCCTTACACCGGCTGCATAGAGTGATGAGGATTTGTCAGCAGAGCTCATCAATCTAACGCCGTTGTTATCGAAAGCAGAGCAGAATAACGCGACGTGGTGAAAAGTATTCGTCTCTGATCGAGTGACAAGTTGAACACCGGTCAATTTTACTTTGAAATTCAACATTTAGGTTTCGAGCTAACAAGCGCGAGCGCGTTCGGGCAGTATGTTGAGGAATAAGTCATGTAGTGCAGCTACAAACGCGATGACGTCCTTTGGTCAAACAAGGAAAACAGCAATGACCGTCAACCACAGACGTAAGGGAAACTTCCGGCTAAGGAATAACATCGAGTTTTGCTCTGAACTGACTGAAGTTAAGCTATTATTCGGATGCTGACTAGACATGCGATGGCCATAATGATGAGCGCATGCATTGACTCAATAGGGAAGTTGGAATTCGTCGGCGTTGTGAAGAATTATTCGTTTGGAGACATATCGTTAAAATATTTTTATAACCTTGAGAAATCGCAAGATTTGAACACTCTGGAGATCAATGTATTTGCCACCAGGAATTACATAACGGATAAGAAAGTGCAATCACACGAATTTATCTTTAATGTGGCTTTACAATGGTCCATTGGGCTGCGGTATAGAATTGACTGAAATAGTTCGCAAATGGCACGTTGATTGTAACCGACTACGTACATTACACCATCTATTAGTAATAAATTTTATTGAAAATGAATTAATTCAATCTTTCTCCCATCGGAAAGGTTTTGGCTGCTTTATAGCGAGCCCCCAAAAATATTAATTTCGTCACACGAAACGTGCGAAATAGAGATCTCGCGGACTGTACAACCTTGCTGGAAAACTTCAGCTGCGTGTTTCAGGGGCGCGGAAGCTCTAACTGATTATATGAAAAGCTGAATTGCCAAGTGATCTTAAAATCTGGCGTTCTTGCAGCTTATTAAATGTCCATCTGTCTAAGAATGATGTCGCATTTGCAGTTCTGCTCCAATCAATAACCCCAGCACTAAAGTTATGTTTGCTGTGCCTCAGCATTCCCGAATCCAGCCGAATATTTCTGATGTGCACGTGAAGTATTTGACTAGGAAAAGGTACAATTACGGAGTTGGTTAGGGGCGGAATTTAAATGTCGAAGTTTTTCGCCTGTTTCGCAAGAAACTTCGCAACCTTTAGCGATCGGGCCGCCGAGAATCCTCCGCCGTATTGTCATGAGTACCGATCAAGCCCTACCTCTTATGATGAAGCACTTATATGCTCAATGTACAGTGGTACGACATGAGTGCTTTTCAAGTGTACTGAGCGTTTACGGTTTCTGCTTGAAGCTCAAGAAAACGTACCGCCTTTGCATGCATTAGATGCAAAGCACTTGAGTTGAACAACAGCAATAAATGGGAACAAATGCGAGTGCCGAGCAGAAATTTAATTTTGATCGTGATACTATAGCGCGCTAGGCTCTATTAAAATATCTACGATTTTGAACTGTCCACCGAAAATTATCATCCCCGCCTCCGCCTTGTCTATGAGCTCAAGTGGAACAGTTCGGCACTTCTGGAACGCTAGCACGGTGCTCATGCTTTAGCACTGTCGTGAATATAAATATATGATTGATCTGATCGAGCCGCATGACAAAGGGAGGACATCAGATATAATGGTTACATATAGAAGTGTGCGAAGATTGAACATTTGGAATATCGAATCAAATATCGTCATACTTGATTCGGTCTTCGGGAATAGCCCATATGCGTTAATACGAATATTTCAAAATATCATCTATGCCCAAATAAACACGAAATTAACGTAAAAATACGATAATTTCTACGGTCATAAGCTATACGTCGCTTGCAGAGCCAGAATTCGATAGTCCGCACACACTGAAGAGTTTTAAAATTTCTACTTGATGCTCAGTTTATGGTTTTCGTGTTAATTTGTTTTAATGTTAGAGTACCAACGATATTTTGTGTTAACAACGAAAACGATTCAATTCAAATTCGATCCGCTTCTTGCACGCATTAGGGCTGCCCTAAAATGTTCAGGCATGTCCTTCAGTTGAAATTTCCCGCTCCTTTTTTTTCTCACCCGAAAGAGCTGATATAAGCAACACGTGCGTTCCTCCGAAAAAAAAAAAAAAAGTGGTGAGATCTCTCTCCCAGAAAGAATGACAAGGCCTGAAAGGAGGAACGGTATGTGCCGGTCTCCGTCGTGTTAAGAGGGAGGCGGGGCGTGCAGCGGGGCTACCATAGCGGGGCGCCGGGCCCCGCACCTCTCGCGTTTTCTTTTTTTTCTTTGTCACAGCGCTGGGGAGGGGAGCAAGCTCCATGCGTCAGTTCCCGCCAAATTGTAGCTCTCTTTCGAGCGAGGACGTGCGGTGCTGAAACACTGCACAGAGACGGGCAAGCACTCAGAGGCATTTCGTTTGCCTTGATCCTGGAGGCGGCCTTCTCCCATTGCCGAGGATTTGAAGCGAACTCGTAAGTGGCATTTTATTTCCTCGCTGTATCGCATGGTGAGTTTTGTCTAGCGACAAAATCAAATTTTATTTGCACAATTGATGCGTCAATCTGGTCGTCTCTTCTAGCTGGCAGATCAGAAATGTTCAGGCGAACGGCGGTTATATTTGTCCGTGGACCCAAAACTTCGTTGACGGGCAAATATGTCAGATTTTCTTGTTTTTTATTTGTGGCATCTTATTGTAAGACCGTGACATATTTTGCCGTTTTCTCTAGGGAACCCTGCAACAAGGACTGTAGTGTGAATAGCGTGCTGCGCTGCTCTCGCCAACTGAAAAGAACTCTGGTAAGATGCATGCTTGGTTACGAAAGTCTCACGCAATCGCTTTTCACATTGAATTTGGTCGCAGGTGTGCTGTAAATGCCGACTGCACAATATGTGACTGGCCCGCTGCTGCTTTGAAGGTAAGATTGTGTTCTCATTAATCTATTTATTGTATCATTTGTTTTCCAGTGACATAGCCAACAACGAAAACCTCGATCCATCCTCTCTCCACATATTATCTAGTCTGTGCGCTGTGGAGCTTGAAGCACTTCTCGGAATTTCAGCACACTCGCATTCATTGTAAGTGCAGTGTTTTTCTTATTTGTGCAGCGACAAAATTATTTTGTTTAGTTGTGTGAATAGAGTTTCTAGACGCGACATGTCTGTGCAACTGGTCAAGTAAATAGTCTACCGTTTCTCACAGTATTATTCATTGTTGTTTCTTTCAGTTTTTCCCGACAGAAGAAAAATGCAAGTCTAACATCTCGACGGTAAAACGTCGCATCTGCGCACAGGGCCAAGAGCACGAGAAGTGGCCGAAAGAAGGGAGCCGATCCAACAGGAATGCCGTCCGTCTTTATATTTATATATGTCAGCGTTATCATGCCGTGATCACATGGACTGTACGATTGCGTTGCACAAGGGCTGATGCAAACGCTCCGTGCGAACAATGTTGCATGGAAAATTAGTGCATCTATACAATTGCAAAATAAAGATCTAAAGAGAGAAAACTTATATTCACGTCTTTCTTTTATTGCGTGTTACGTATTAACACGTTAACAAGTGCAGACCGTTAGAGGCGTTTAATTCCGTCTTACATGTGCACTCTGCCCGTAATTAATTCAGATAGAGTTAAACGCCTCTATAAACTGCCCGTTCACATTAAATACGACACGCATCAACACACCAGAAAAACAATTGATGCGTTTTGTTAGAACACGTACAAAAAATAAGAAAAAAAAAGCAGAGCAATACTAGCGAGAAACGTCCGCAACCGACCCACGGCCGTCGGTAAATCGACGCTTATGTAAGGTCGGGCATTAGTCAACCCGCGAGCGGCATGCACTCGGCCTCGTCGGCCACGGTGGACGGGCCTACATTGGGTGCCGACGCAGGCCCACATGAGGCCAATGTCAATCCCCGAGACCGGCCCTACATCGGGTGCCAAGGTTGGGCCAACGACAGTGAAGTTGGCCAGCGACGTCAGGCCGACATTTTGCCAAGGATAAAATGTTGCTTGGGTACTGACCGATCCCTTCGTCCCAAACGGCACCGAGCACCTTGCAGGCACCTTCACAACAATCGGCTGATGTGCCCAGCCCCAATGCAACGCTTCTCGAAGGGGGGATAGATACGTCGACTAACATGTCGCCTACGGAAAATCTTGAAACTTTGCCGCGTTCGCTCTCCGATGAGCGTGTAGCTGAGCCCCAAGGCTCAAATTCTTCTACTGACCGATCCCTTCGTCCCAAACGGCGCCGAAGAAAGCCGACTCGATACAAGGACTACGTTCCTTGATATATATATTCTTCATAATACTCATGTTTCACATACTACTATACTGCTTATATACTACTTCATATACTATTTTCATATATTACTGCATAATCCTGTTTTTGGGGAACATATAATGGTGACTGACACTAAGTTCCTAACTACTACTTATACTAGTTCATAAATGGGCTCATGCAATAAAAATAAAAATTCATTACATCAAGTTTAGTCAAACTACGTCAACTCTGGTCACATAAATATTGTCCTAATAAAGAATACATTCCTACATGTGATAACTATTGTATAATGATGTTACTTATTTTTGCACATTTTCTTACAAGATGTTCAAGGATTTTGTGCCAACGTGTTACTTCATACAAACGTTTCAGTGCCTTACCACTGTATAATGTCATATACAGAGTACAACTCCTTTCCTTTTTAGGGGGAGATGATGTGGTGTCGCGTCTTACCAGTTTCGGTTTCGATTGTGTGACGCGGAGCGCCACACAACGGGTATTTCATGTACGAAATCGTATGACCAAATCTCTTTGTAAATAAACTTCAGTCCCATCCCCGCTCTCCGACTGTCTTGACGCAACTGCGGCGCTCCGGCGCTGAGCCGCCTTCCTAGCCCGCCGGACGGTACCTCCGGCGGCGACACGACAGATTTGTAGAGTTGAATCAACTGAACTCAGCTTGCATCGCCGCCGCAATCTTGAAGTTTTTAAAGGATGCTGGGCTGATTCTTTCGAACCTCGTTGGACAGGGGTATGATGGATGCTCCACAATGGCTGGAAGAGAAGCTGGAGTTAACAGAATAATACAGAAAGAGCTTCCAAAGGCACTATTTTTCCACTGCGCAAGCCACAAACTGAATCTCGTGATCAACGATTTGAACGAAGTCTCTGAAATTCGCAACACAATAGGGATCATCAAGCAAGCCATAAACTTCTTCCGTGAGAGCGTACTTCGAAGGAAATTGGTGCCCAACATTCCGATGCTGTGTGAAACAAGGTGGTCTGCAAAATACAAGTCGATTAGGATCTTCTCAACATTACGTGGCCATAGTTGAAGCCCTCGAGGAGCTCGCATCAATGGAATCAACCTCGAATGCTGCAACTAGGCAACGAGCTCACATCCTCTACTGTGCAACGACAAGCTCATCTTTCATTGTCTGCTTGCACATCGTAGCGAAGTACAGCGCACGACTGGAACCTGTTACGAACGTTCTGCAGAGTGTAACAATGGACTTTCATTCTGTACTCGACCACATCACTGAGCTGCAGAATATATTTCGCGACCACCGGACTAACGCTGAAGAGCAGTTCTCTGACATCATGAGAACAGCAACTGAAGCAGCCAATCGCTTAAACATAGTGATATCTGTGCCAAGGCAAGCCTCTCGTCAGACCCACCGAGACAACTACGGGATACAGTCGCCGGAGGAATATTACCGCGTGGCAATATATGTGCCCTACTAAGCAGTCTCTCACTGCTTCTTTGGCTCGCCGCTTTTCTGACACTAATGAGAAGAGCTTCAAGCTGCTCCAGCTTCATCCAACAAAAATGAAGTCTTTGAGCCTTGTTGAGTTTGCTGTCCTCTCTGATGAACTCCAAGAATTTTATAGCATCGAGAACTTCAAGGAAGAGAGCATATCTTGGTACGAGATGTGGCACAACAAAACTAGGGACACCTCAGAATTAACTTATTCTGAACTCTTGCTTCAGGCCAAGACATTCTTCCCCGCTGTCGCAAAAGCCATTGAGGTAGCTCTGGCATTGCCAGTTACCACCTGCACCGTCGAACGCTCCTTCAGTACAATGAGGAGAGTCAAAACATGGCTACGCTCAACAATGACAAATGACAGGTTGGGCGGCCTTTGTATGATGAGTGTGCACCGAGAGCGTGTTATGAAACACAAAGATGATTTTATCACGCGTGTCATCACGCAATTTGCCCAGAAAAATCCCATACGGTTGCCGCTACTATTCAAAGAAAACTGACGGATTACAGTTATATGTTGGTGACCATGTTGTACTGTGCGCTGGTGGTGATCAGTTCGCGCGAGTTGAAATCCCGCAGGCAGCGAGACTGAACATGTACTCTTCTTACCCGAGTGGTGCTAAAGAAGAACTTGTTCTTGGGCGAGTTGGTGCCTGAGTTTGCTAAACGTGTTAACTTTGGCGCAAAGCTAAAACATGAAAAAAAAAGCGTCTTCGGAGCAGCGTGAGCGGTGCTTACTGGACGGTGTTGACAGTGTCCAGAGGTGTGCGCCCAAAACAGGAACTGGACGCCAGGTGCACGCGTTGAATGGTGTAATGTCTTTTTTCAGAGACAATGACTTATGCATAATGCAATCGGACAGAGAAGATGGTTTTGTGATATTGTCTCACGTGCCTTTAATGAAAAAGCCTTGCAGGCTGTTAATAAGAATTTCAAGTGTGTGAAAGTGAGCTTGACAAAAGTCGAGAAGAACGTAGGCAAACTGTGTGAAGAAGTTGGGGGTAAGCGTTTGTCTAAGCAGATTTCTATGTCCAAAGCAGATAGCTTGCTAGCATTTTTAGCGCTAAAACTCACATGGTTGATATACCGTTCCGAACGATTATCAGTGAGCGGGGAACATACGTGTATGGTGTTGAATGTTTTCGTTGCAAAGGCAATACAGGATATCTCTTTTCAGCAGATGTGAATGATCTTTTTTATGCTGTTCCACCCTGAGCTCTTCTCTGCAGTTAAGCAGTGCATTGAAGAAAGTGGCGAGGCTGATTTTGTAGCTAGGGCAGAAATGTCGGTCTCTATTTTGATGTCTGTGTTTGAAATTTATCTCAACAGCACCTTATTTTCTTTTAACGGTGGCATTTATCTACAAAAGAAAGGCATTTGTATCGGGTCCAGTGTAGCACCAATTTCAATACATCTTTTTATCTCGTATTGACCAGGCACTACAATGTGTTTATACTTTATTTCATCCATTTTCTATTTTTAGGTGTGTTGACGATTTTTTTATTTCTTAATATAAGATATGCCATGTGCCTTACCATGAAATGGTATATTTCATTTTAGGTGCCTTTAAGACGAATCCTAAGGATCTAACTTTCACTCATGAGCTTCAGACCGACCATTGTTTGCACTTTTTAGATATTTGCCCGGCTGTGAAAAACGAGCATGTTTCTTGCGCTTACTTGCCTCGCAGCACAAAAGCGCTATTGTCTTATGATTGTTAAATGTGCATCGCTTTGTATTGCCTTCAATCTGCGTTGCGCAGGTCGTGTTCACCCATGATGTACTAGCCTTTGCATTCAGATTGGCAAACTCGAAAAGGCTGGCTTCCTTCGGATGGTTTTGGTTGACGTCACCGAGTCTTTGCTACAGAAAGTGAAAATCAGTACTCTGGAGGAGCACTTGAGAGAACGGGAGCGTGCAAAACCACAAGTGCTGCCGTGCATGCACAAAGCGAGCCATAACCTGATGAAGGTGGCCACTAGGCGTGGAATTCCTGTTGTGTTTTCCGCTCCAAATGAACTGGCACAGCTGTGCCAGCGAACCTCTAGTGCTAAGCAGCAAGGGTGCTAAAAGAGGCACATGAAACCCTTCAGGCGGCGTGCCGAAGGCGTTGTCTACCAAATTCCTGTGAGCTGTGGCAATGGCAAGTCCTATACATAGGACAAACGGGACGTAATGACCACCTGAGGGAGCACGCCAATAGTATTGGCAAAAGTGATGGTGCGCATCTTCCGGTGCATGTTAAGGCATGCTCATGTACGTCACGTTTCGAACAAACTAAGATTGTTGGCAAGAGCAGAGACCAAACGGCGAGATAACTTTTAGAAGCGTTTCATATTTCAGGGAATGGGTCCGCCTGTGTCAGTGGCACATCATTCGTATCGTATCAATCTGAGAGATCCTTTTTTAATGGACAGCTTACGTATTGACATGCTGACGTCACAGTTTCACGCCCCTGCGCATGCGTATAAGTTTTCTTGATTTCCAATCTTTGCCGTCAATAAACAGTTCGTAGTTTGGTGCCCCCCTGACTCTTTCCTCTGTGTTTTTTCATGTTTCCAGCTTTGCGCCAAAATTAACACGTTGAGAGCGGTGCTACGTTTTCGCATTTTGCTTATTACGTTTAGTTATTTCTTTATTAACAAAATCCAAGTATTTTTCAATCTAATGATTCCTTGTTTTGATTTTGTTTTCGCATGTGCGTAACTCAGACCATAAATAGTGCCTTTTTAGTGCTAACTTACCATACCCCCCCCCCCCCAACCCAGCAGTTGCCCCCCCCCCCCCTGAAAAAAGTTCTGCGGACGCCCATGAACATGCATCACATCCCTCTCCCAGAAAGAATGACAAGTCCTGAAAGGATGAACGGAATGTGCGAGGGGGAGACGGGGCGTGCAAGGGAAGCGCCGGAGCCCGGACCTCTCGCGTTTTTTTTTTTTTTTTTTGTCACAGCGCTGGGGAGGGAAGCATGGCGTGCCGCGTGCGTGAGTTCCCTTCCCGCCAAAATCGTAGCTCTTTCGAGCGAGGACGTGCTGAAACACTGCACAGAGACGGGCAAGCCAAGCACTCAGAAGCATTTCGTTTGCCTTGATCCTGGGGTGCTATCGCGGAACGATTCTACTTTTTATTCCAATGCTTTTCGTGCTTTTCGCGCTTGGCCATTGGTCATAACGACGGTCCGTCCGCGTTATCAACGCGATCAGCCAGCCGCGAGTGGTGGATGATAAGAATAGCATAGAATATGGCATTGGAATCGGGAATAGCATCGTTCCGCGATTGCACCCCTGGAGGCGCGCGGCCGTCTCCCGCTTCCGAGGATTTGACGCGAACTCGTAAGTGACATTCTATTTCTTCGGTGTATCGCATAGTGAGTTTTGTCTAGAGACAAAATCAAATTTTATTTGCACTGTCAAGACGTTTATTAGCGGGCACTCGGCGACGGCGACAGTCAAAAGCGGGGCCGACTCTCTGCACGAGGAGCGTGCTCTCAGAGAAGAGGCGACCCCACTAGAAGGCGCTCGAGAGGACGACCCATTACCGACTACGAACGCTTCGCTACAATTACCCCGGGTACGAAAAGGGAGCCGCCTGGCGACCTAGCAGCTTGTCACTATGAGCGGGTCATGGTAGGGCTTCAGACGCTCCACGTTGACAATGTCGCGCCCTCGACGGCGCATGTCCGAAGATGGTTCGATGGGTTCGATCAGGTAGTTGACCGGGGATGTGCGTTCCACGACACGGTAGGGGCCTTCGTATTTGGGCAGTAGTTTGGAAGAGAGGCCAGTTGCAGTGGTCGGGACCGAGAGCCACACGAGCGCGCCAGGGAGGAACGTGGAGTCAGAAGTGGTGGTGTCACCGCGAATGCTCTTCTGCCGCTCTTGTTCGTGCGTTGTAAAGGTCTTCGCAAGCTCGCGACATTCTTCAGCAAGCCTGGCTGTGTCCGAAATAGGCGCACATTCAGATTGATCTGGCTTGTAGGGAAGGATGCATACCCTGAGCGCAAATCGAGCGATGAAAAAAATTCTGCTCCTTGCAGGCTGTCAATGGCGTCGTCTATTCGAGGTAGGGGATAAACGTCCTTACGGGTAATCTTATTGAGTCGTCGGTAGTCCACACAGAACCGCACAGAGCTGAGAGCCGTCCTTCTTCGCAACGAGAACGACAGAAGCCCACGGGCTGTTGGAGCCTCGAATAACATCGCGGCGAAGCATGTCTTCGACTTGCTCGTTAATTACACGACGCTCTGCTGGCGATACGCGATATGGACGTTGCCGCAGTGGTGGTTGGGTGCCAGTGTCGATGTGATGCGTGACAGCAGACGTGCGGCCGAGAGAAGTTTGCGCGACATCGAACGAAGAACGAAATTCTTCCAACAGGCATAGAAGCTGGGAACGCTCGACCGATATAAGGTTGTCAGCAATCGAGGAACCAAATACATCAGCGGGTGTCGAATCAGATGTGGAAACAGCACTGAGCGAACGGGAGCTGGCGCAGTGCGTGTCATCCGGTGCGTCCATAACTTGTGCGTCTTCGAGGGCTTCCGCTCTGCCGAGACATTCCCCTCGCACCAGTGTAACAATGTACGGGGATGGGTTCGTAACAAAAATATCGGTGTCGCCCTGAGTGACTTGCACGGTCGCAAATGGCACCAGCAAGCCTTTCCTGTTGAAAACGCGGTCAGATGGAGAAAGGAGTGCAACGGTGTCAGCGAGACCAGTGCAATAGACTGACACAGACGTTGACGAGTTTGCAGGAAGTGTGGTGTCGTCTTTGGCGAGTACCTTGGTCGCAGCCGGTAGACTGTCCGCCGGCGTCAAATCTGGGAATGGTGAGAGCTCTATTTCGGCTGGTGCGCACCGAATTACGGCGTCGTGACGTGCGAGAAAATCCCATCCCAGGATGACGTCGTGGGAGCATGAACAAATTATGGTGAATTCGACGGCGTACAGAGCGTCCTGAATCATGACACGGGCGGTGCACACCGCTGTCGGGTGAATACTTTGGGCGCTGGCTGTACGGAGGGAGAGCCCGGCAAGTGGCGTCGTCACTTTTCGTAGTAGTCGGCTAAATTTAGCGTCCATAACGGATACAGCAGCTCCAGTGTCTACAAGGGCCGATGTGCGCACACCATCTACAAACACGTCTACTACGTTTGATGGGCTTTGCTGAGGGCTTTGGCAGTTCGATAGCGTCGCAGCCCTTGCCTCTTGGACTGCGACGACTAGTTTTCCTGTTCTCGTGCGACCGGACGAGGCCGCATAGGCGACAGTGATCGGCGTAGTGGGGACGGTGAACGGCGGGTAGATGAAGCTGGGCGTGACGTCGGCGACATAGGCGGCGGCGGGTCGTAATACGGGCGGCTGGACTGGTTGGTGACGGTTGATCCGACTCGAGGCGGCTGCACGCGGTTGCAATAGCGGGCGACGTGACCGGCCCAACCGCACGCAAAGCAGATGGGGCGGTTGTCGGCAGTGCGCCATCGGCTTGCCGGACTAGGTCCCATCCATGTCGCAGGACGCGAGGGACGGGGCGACGGCTGATATGACTGCATGGTGGTCTGCAGTCGAGGCGTATGAATGACGTCGGCGTACGCAGCCGGCACACTCGCTTCGAAGGCCTGAGGCCTGGCGACGGCCCCGGCGTAAGTTAGCGGGGGCACCACAGGGAGCGCTGGGGGCGGCCTGGCTGCAACTTGCGCGTAACTGAGAGGCGCAGGCGCTGGAGGGGGCTGGTGGTATTCCGGCATGACCTCCGCGATTTCCTGCTCGATTGCCCGGCGTAGGGGAGGCAGCAGTGTGGTCGACGGCTGCTCAACATGCTGTGGGTGAGCGAAGGCCAGTAGAGAAAACTGGCGGGCAATTTCCTCGCGCACGAAGGACTTGATCTCGGCGAGTAAGACGGAGTGGTCCGACGTGGCCGACAAGCCAGCGAGATCGGCGTCGCGTGATGGAGGTCGACGCGTCATTAGCCGCTGCCGGCGCGCTCCTCGTAGCTTTGGCACAGTGTGATGACCTCTGCCACAGTGCGAGGGTTTTTGGCAAGCAGCATGGTGAAGGCATCGTCGTCGATGCCTTTCATAACGTTCCGGATCTTGTCGGACTCAGACATTGTCGCATTGGCTTTCTTGCACAAGTCGAGCACGTCTTCAATGTAGCTCGTGAAAGACTCGCCGGCCTGCTGGGCTCGTTCACGTAAACGCTGTTCGGCTTGCAGCTTGCGAACGGCAGGGCGGCCAAACACGTTGATGATGGCGGTCTTGAAAGCGGACCACGTAGCGAAATCGGATGCGTGGTTGTTGTACCATAGGCCGGCCACACCCGCGAGGTAGAAAACGAGGTTGCTCAGTTTGCCTGCCTCGTCCCATTTATTGGGGACGCTCACACGCTCGTAGATCGCGAGCCAGTCCTCGACGTCGGTGCCATCCGCGCCGGTGAAGACAGGAGGGTCGCGGATGCGGGGGACACCTGGACATGGCGTCGGCGCGAGAGGAGGCGTTTGCTGGGCGGCGTCTTGAGTCAGGCACGGTACGGGATCGAAGCTCCAAGGGCATCGAATGCGGACCGTAGTTGTTGAAAGGGCACAGCACTCTCCACCAAATTGTCAAGACGTTTATTAGCGGGCACTCGGCGACGGCGACAGTCAAAAGCGGGGCCGACTCTCTGCACGAGGAGCGTGCTCTCAGAGAAGAGGCGACCCACTAGAAGGCGCTCGAGAGGACGACCCATTACCGACTACGAACGCTCCGCTACAGCACAATCGATGCGTCAATCTGGTCGTCTCTTCTAGCTGGCAGATCAGAAATGTTCAGGCGAACGGCGGTTATATTTGTCCGTGGACCCAAGACTTCGTTGATGGGCAAATATGTAAGATTTTCTTGTTTTTTTTATTTGTGGCATCTTATTGTGAGACCGTGACCAATTTTGCCGTTTTCTCTAGGGAACGCTGCAACAAGGACTGGTGTGGATAGCGTGCTGCGCTGGTCTCGCCAAATGAAAAGAATTCTGGTAAGACGCACGCTTGGTTACAAAAGTCTCACGCAATCGCTTTTCACATTGAATTTGGTCGCAGGTGTGCTGTAAATGCCGATTGCACGATATGTGACTGGCCCGCGGCCGCTTTGAAGGTAAGATTGTGTTCTCATTATTCTATTTATTGTACCATTTGTTTCCCAGTGACATTACGAGCCAACAATGAAAACCTCGATCCACCCTGTGTCCACATATTATCTAGTTTGTGCGCTGTGGAGCTTGAAGCACTTCTCAGAATTTCAGCACACTCGCATTTATTGTAAGTGCAGTGTTTTTCTATTTGTGCAGCGACAAAATTATTTTGTTTAGTTGTGTGAATAGTTTTTCTAGACGCGACATGACTGTGCAACTGGTCAAGTAAATAGTCTACCTTTCTCACAGTATTATTCATTGTTCTTTCTTTCAGTCTTTCCCGACAGAAGAACAATGCAAGTCTCACATCTCGATGAGGGTGGCGATTTACCGTCTCACATCTGGACGGTAAAACGTCGCATCTGCGTACGTGTTCAGGGCCAAGAGCACGAGAACTGGCCGAAAGAAGGGAGCCGATCCAACAAGAATGCTATGATGCAGCAATCACATGGACTGTATGGTTGCGTTGCACAAGGGCTGATGCAAACGCTCCGTGCGAACAATGTTGCATGTAAAATTAGTGCATCTATACAATTGCAAAATAAACATCTAAAGAGAGAAAACTTATATTCACGTCTTTCTTTTAGTGTGTTACGTATTAACACGTTAATTAGTGCAGATCGTTAGAGGCTTTAATAATTCCGTCTTACATGTGCACTCTGCCCGTAATTAATTCAGATAGAGTTAAACGCCTCTATAAACTTCCCGTTCACATTAAATACGACACGCACCAACACCCCAGAAAAACAACTGATGCGTTTTGTTAGAACACGCACAAAAAATAAGAACAAAAAAAGAAAGCAGAGCAATACTAGCGAGAAACGTTCGCAACCGAGCCACGGCCGTCGATAAATCGACGCTTATATGTGATGTCGGACCTTGGTCAACCCGCGAGCGGCATGCACTCGGCATCGTCGGCCACGGTGGACGGGCCTACATCGGGTGCCGACGCAGGCCCACATGAGGCCAATGTCAATCCCCAAGACCGGCCCTACATTGGTTGTCAAGGTTAGGCCAACGACAGTGCAGTTGGCCAGCGACGTCAGGCCGACATTTTGCCAAGGATAAAATATTGCTTGGGATGTCGACCGGTGACCCGGTAGGCATGTCGCCTGCAAAAACGGAGTGATCAAGTCTTCGCGACATAGCCATGGTTGCTAGCCAGACCTATGCGCAACTCTGCTACCCAAAGGTACACTCTTAGCAAACGACCGCTTAAAACAACGCATATAAGGCGGAAAGTAGGTCAAATTTTCGACGCTTATAAATGGCTCTCTAAGCGGCCTACTTATACGGCTCTTTCATGCGGCCCTTCTTTATACGGCCTCTGGCTAAGCGGCTCTTTCTTATGCGGCCTAAATTTATGCGGCTCTTCCCTATGCGCGGCCATCTCGTTGCCAGAAGGCCGTTTAAAAGTGACCGCTTAAAGTAACGCATACCGTCGATGTGGTTAAGCGGTATTTCAGGTCAAATCTGTCCGGCTTATATACGGCTCAATATGCGGTCGAAATATATGCGGTACTTTTCGCAAATTTTTAGAAAAAAAAAAGAAATTCTTCTACGTTGTAGTTGATCGTGCAGTGTTCCTCTTTTTTTTTCTTTTGTTCTCTTCAGCCTTTCAACTCATGAATATGCATTTACACATCACAAGAACACTGCACAGAGAGTCACAAACCATGTATCAACACACACACACTCCACCACGGGGATTTGAACCCAGGCCAACCGCGTGACAAGCAGACACTGTAACCACTACGCCACCGCACCACACGATCTGGGTGGACTTCCGCGGCTTTATATATGCACTTCACGTTATCTTGGACGATTTTACGATCGGCTACAACGCTATAATTTTGCATAAATGAGAGGCATCGTTCGCGTATAATGCGCGTGTATGCGTGTGCACGACCTTAAGCGAACCCTCGGTCGATCGCGGGCAGTCACAGTCAGTTTGTGTGTGGAATTATGTTTCTCGTCCGACGGCTTGCGCATCCCGCACGGAGACAGAGGTGAACAATGAACGATGCGTTTCCGAGTGCATTTCCATTTGCCGGCATCATACAGCAGCCGAACGTGCCCTGATGTGCAACCAGCCGCCAAAGAAAAGTTTTCTGCGATGTTTGACGCAGTACAGGCGGTGGAAGTCAGCTGATCTCATCTCTACTTGGCGAAGTACAGTCTCCCACGTCCTTCGCGAGCATCGCGTTGATGTCGGTGCGTTTATACGGACAGTATTGTGTAGAGGTTCATCTCAGAGAATCGGATTAAAACACATAATCGCTTATTCGCGCAAGTGATGGGTTTGGTGTAGTGCAGCGCGTACGAGGCGACGGACCAGCTTTCAGAACGTACGCGCTCATTTCTCTCTCGAGTGTAGCATAGGCGATGAAGAAACGTTGTTGTTGAGTCGAAAGAACAACGAGCCTTCGCAGAAAAAGAATGCAGTCTCCCGAGCTCGAGGCTGACGGCGCGGACGAGCGATGCCGTGGGATTGTCATGCTGGGGAGGACGGCGGGTCTGAGGTTGTTCGTTCTCGTGGTTCGTTCGTTGTTGACAGTTGGAAGTGATGCTCCCCTTGGCTTCCACAAACGATGAAACGTATAGTGCATGACTGGCGCGGAAAGAGCACGCATGAAATCGCTTGCATCACCCGTTAGAACATATGTTTCCTGCCAAGCGTCGCATCAAAAATAGCAATGCTTGAAATCGAATGAAGTCACAATATGATCCAGCTTTCAAGGATAAAACCATGCTATTTCTTCAAAAGTCAGAAGTGGCCTGAGGGATTCAGAAGGATCATGTGAACAATTATACTGAATGATGCAAAGATTAACTTGAAACATTCTAATATTTAATAGGTGCTGTTAAATCTAAATAATAACCCCAAATTAAATATGCACTTGTTTTGCACCTTGAAGCTTCATGAACGTTAAGCTCTATAACATGCCTCAGTTGACCACATATCAGCGCCGAACAGCGATCTGGTGGAGGCCCTGTGTTGGGAAACATAGCAGGTTGAAGGTTGTTTTCGTATTCCACCCATTGTCGACGAGTGAAAGTGATTCTTTCCTTGGCTACGAGATGTGATCGGAGCGACAAGGGCCAGTATTACTTCACTCCACGTCATCCAGTCGATTATGCTTTGAGCTTACAACGCTTAAACGTATAAACTAGCAGAATGCTAGAAGTGGCTGAACTCGGGCAGTAATCTTGACTTCTAGGAATAAATGTTCACCTGTCTTAAAAATGTGCAGTCAGTAGCATCCTGCTTGATTCGGATCATGGGACACGACATGCAAACGTAAAATACTAAATAGTAGATATAGAGGAACAATTCTTTTACTCAGTAGGTGTCATAATTGCAAATAACAGCTGCAAATAAAAAGCACGCTTTCACACTAATAGCACACCCATAAATGTTGAGCTTTACGTGTCCCAGTCAACCTCCCTCATGTTCAATACCCGGGGCGTAGCCAGAAATTTTTTTCAGGGTGGGGGGGAGTCATCCATGCTTTATGTATGTTTGTGCATGCGTTTGCATGTCTGTGTGTATATATACACAAGCAAAATTGAAAATTTTCGGGGGGGGGGGGGTTGAACGCCCTCCAATGCCCCCCCCCCCTGGCTACGCCCCTGTTCCATACCATGTAGCTTTACGTGCACCTTTATTTAAATATAAGCTGTCATGCAACATCCTTAGCTTTGGCTGGTACAGCAGCTAATACAAACTGTGCTTGAGAATCCAAGATTTATTGCCAGTACCAACACTAGCTATACACAATAACATTCTGTAGTAGTTCAAGCGCAAGTGTTGCAGCTTTTTTTTCAGAATTAGCAGCTCATATAGCGCTCACATAAGCATGCAGACATACACGTCTAAATGTGCAGCTATTATTCTTTTTTACGAAGAACTGCGTGAAATAAACTGGCACAAGGAGACGCACGGACAAGCGTCTTCCTTGTGCCAGTTTATTTCGCGCAGTTCTTTGTAGTCATGGATTACCAACTTGCCCAGCGATCAATTCTTCAATATTATCCTTTACGTGCAGCCCCCTTCCGTGGCAGTTACCACGGCACACCATCTGTCAGACATTGTGCCACATAAAGGGTATTTGCATATAGTACAAGATTTGTCCTTCACTAAATGTTGAGACCTGAAATGTATTGTATTTTTCTGGTACCATTTCAAAACATGACCTTTCCCTTGCAGTGTTGAGACATATATTTGCAATAAGTTAGTCAGGCATAGAGTCCAAATCCATCACTGTGCCAGCCTGGCACTTAATTATGTATGCATGGGTCCCTTATTTCCATTCTCTGCTTCAAGCCCTTCCCTTCACCCATTACTGTAGAACTGTGGCATTTAGGTGTTCCATCTGGCACCGCTAATTGTTGTTACATTTTGTGCCATTTCTTCGAGTACCCATGCCAGTATTTAGTGCACTAAGTGAATGAAGGAACATGTTATGCTGCTGCGCAGCTGCATACTGAGCAGAACAATGAAATGTAGAGCCATGAGAGAAAATATAGAGAATATTGTCACGCTACAACGCAAACACAAGACAGTGAGAAGTTCTACAAGAGTAGGAGGACAGCTTGTTGACACAAAAAAAAATAGCAGGCACAAACATGTCTAGCAAGACTGAAACTTGGGCTAGTTGGTTGTCCTTCATGATGAACCAGCAGCACAACCACACACAGAGGAAAGGTACACGAAACACAGCACTGTGTTATGTGCCTTCTTTCCTATGTCCGTGTGTGGTTGCACTGCCGGTTCATCATGGACAAACATGATGTCTTCGGCAAAATCCCAAAGACCCACTAGACATTGATGTTCATTGATGTCCCCATTGTCTTTCTCACCTGCAGAGCACACGCATCACTACATATACAATAGGATGCATTGCAAGGGTTCTTCACCTATATGCTCTCTTGTTGGAGTAATAGGGCATTGTGTGAACAAAATAACGAAGGTAAAAATAAAATCACCCTAAAATACATGCCATATTCTTTATTGCTTAATTTTCAACCTCCACGTGTTCCACTTCAGCACCTGTGCACATAATGGCCCCCTAAAGGATCTCGGCAGTAGTTTCTCTGAAGTGGTTTTCAAAGCTGCTATTGGATTAGATTAAGCTAATTGAATCTCATGAACTTATCCTTTCAAAACAAATAAGGGGGCAGTCCACTTGTTATTTTCTAGCAAGCTACCTTAGCAATTTGGCTTTGAACGTGTGCACTTTCCTTGCAATTGTGTCCCAAACAATATTAACTACAAGACACATCATTCTACACTCTTAAAAGAAAAGGTAGTGCTACTTACTAACTTTGAGGTAGTAAATTGCTGTCACAACATTCACTACCTAAGTAGTAACTGCAGGTAGTAAACGGCAAGGTAGTAAAGTTACTACCATGTCATTTACTACCTGCAGCTATTACATACCAAAGGTAGTAACAGAAAGTTAGTAAATTTACTACCATGACAGTTACTAGTTCCTGTTACTACTTATTGGAAGGTAGTAAGCTAAGCTAGTAACATTACTACCACGACAGTTATTACTTAGTTACTAAATGCAGGAAAATAGTATTTGTAAGTTAGCAAATTTCCACCGTGCATGTTAGCTATTTGCAGCAACTATTGATGAAAATTTGCTACATCATTTGATAACGTCAGTCAACTTCATGAACTAGAAAAATTGCATCTTACTTAACACAAGGAGCATGCATCAGCTAATCTCACAGAAAAAAAAATTAATGTATTTCAATAAAGAGACTAATGTCTTTAGACATCAGAATCATTAGACTGTCTTTTGCCAGTCTAATGCGCTTTCTCATGCACACCTAATGAGGGTCTACAAGGAATTGGCTGCTGTTAGTGTGTAGAATTCTGATGTATGAGTTTCAGCGTATTGCAGCCTTATGCCTGCAACAGCATGTTTGCTGCACACAGGTCAATAAATCTTTTTGTGGTTAACAATACGAAAGTGTGTAGGCTTTAGAGGATTGTAACAAAAATATCAGCAGAACATTTCCAGCATTGACTATATCAACAGCGTTCTTTACATGTAAGAGTATTTTGAAGCCAATAAGTAATCTTGTAGGCCTATGATGCAGGCATTTGGAAACAAGCTCTACATTGTCAATTTATTTAGTTTCAATGGGACAATAAATGGGGCTAGTTGATTCAATTCCCATGAAAGTGCAGTTTTATAATCACAAACAAACCAATAAGATGATACGAGAAGTTTCCAGGAGTAAGTGCTTTTTTATTTAATTTCTCGACGCGGCACTGACGATAGGCTCTCCTGTGCTGCACTGTTGTGGTGGTACAGTTGCTGTATTTGAAACCTGCAAGAGAGAGTGTGAAAATGTAGTTTGGCATTGAAGCGAACAGCTTAGCGCAACACATCAACAGATGCTGCAATTTATGATTGATGACTTTCTGTTTCGAAATAGTGATATCATTTTTACCATTTTACTTGAATAATCCACGTGTATTCAATGCCCAACCCCATAGCCTTGGCTTAATGCTGCTTTGATCAAAAACATAAGAAAACAAACCGCTATACAGCACTTCTGAGGGCTGTGGTGTCATAGATAGGCCAGCTATCATATACAGGCCAATTAGCTCGGTCAGCTTCTTTGATGTAACGTTGCATAACAGCATCCTTTCGCTACTCAAATGGTACTCCATGCATGACTCCTGGATGACTCCAGGAATAGGCTATTCTGCCATGAGAAACGCCCTCATCCGATCATGCCCTCAGTGGACGGAAACAAGTTTTACGATTCAAGTGGAACGCTCGAGGAGCGCGGGGTTCCCTAGTGCTCTTTTGAGCTCCCTAGCTGAAAAGATGCTCGTCACTCTTAGAACGACCAGAAATAACAGGCCAAACAAGCACACTCGCTCTCCCTTGGCTGACGTTCCCTACATTCACGGTTTCTCTCATAGGTTGAAGAAGACTGCAGGCAGAGTAGGCATAAGAGTTTTGTGCTCCATCCCAAACCATCTGGCCTCCCTATGCAGGCTAGTTAACAGGGATGAAACAGTATCCTTTTGCTGTGACAAGAAGCACAGAAATCATTTCATTGAATGCGTGAAGAACGTCATTTATGACATTCCATTATCATGCAGAAAATCATATGTAGGACAAACCGGACGATGCATAAATTACAAAATGCGTGAACATGCCAAATCTTTAAAAGCAACAACAGGCAGGAACCTGGCATTGTACATCATGCGGCTGCTCCCCATTGCTTGACAATGTGCAAGTTCTCATGAAATATCGGGAGTAATGTGCTCACAAAATTTGTGAGGCGCACATAATTCACAAAAGGGGAGCAGCTTGCGTTAGCGCGCTATCACTAGCACTATTTGACGAAGAAATTAGCTGCCATGAGCCTCAATTGTGATCACTAAGCTTGTTGTCACATGTTTTGTTTTCTTGTTTTGTTTTCTGTTTTATTGTTAGTGGTTGCAGTTTTCTAGCCTTGCTGTCACTTGCTTAAAAACCTTTTTTTTTCAGACCCTGGTTCTTCGTTTTTGTTGATTTATGAATGTCAGACTTTTAGCGGTTTTAATCAGTTTGGTATTGACCACCATGTCATTGTTCTTTTTTGCCATTTTTTGCTTGTGTTTATGTTTTAATGAAATCGGCTTCTGCCGCATCTTGTAAACCCTATCCAAAAAAAAAAGCCGGGCGGCCGAGTCACTTGATAGCATTTGTGCCATTTTTCGATTTTTGCTCGCCTGCCTACAGATTCTCAGACTTTCCAATAAGGAAATCAGTTGATAGTCAGCTCTGTGCCCTGTATGTTCTTCGTCCCGTTGTCTGCGCTCTTTTGCCACAAAGAAGAATCCACATTCAAGTGCGTTGTTACTTGTTAAACATCTTGACAGGATAGCACAGCTACTCAAGAAAAGAGCACATAGCAGTGCTGAACTCACGACTAACTTTTCTAGAAATCACGCAGATACTTAAGATATCACCTGAACCCAAGTGTTTTCACAGAGATAACATCATTTACAATGGTCGATTCCACGAAAGATAAAAAAAAAGGTGTATACTTGATGTTTCCGATTTTCCTGATAATTTTGTATGTTGTGCACATATGACTGCACAGCACGAAATCGCAATTTGTTTTCACATAAAAATTTTTTTCAACACAGGAAAATTCGACGAGCGTCGCCGGTTGACGACGACCATCTTACGAAGAGTGCGTTTTCGTAAATTCGCAACCATGCTGGCAGCTACTGAAGCTATACATTACAAATATCTTTCTATTTAGCATAAGTAGAAGTGAAGAAGAAATAGCTCTTATAATTTGATGGAATTCTGAGCAAATTATGCATTTTTAAAAATTCACGACAAACGCTGCGTTAGTGAAAATTAGTCAAATTTGGGACGCTATGGTTACTTCTGTGAACATCTTAGTTTGTTCATATTTGCTGTATGAATAGGCCTTTATGTGAATAATGAACCTCTGCATTTGTATTTCTCTAATAATTTTCAAAGTAGTAAATTTTCATGTATTATTTGTATGGTCGCCCATTTGATGTCGTCACCGATCATCATGCACTATGCTGGCTGTCATCATTGAAGGATCCCTCGGGCCGTCTCGCCCGCTGGGCACTTTGCCTGCAAGACTACGACATCCGCGTGCTGTACCGCAACGGACGCCAGCATGCTGATGCCGACGCCCTCTCGCGCTCCCCCTTGCCTGACGCCAATGCCTCCTGCTCAGTATCTCACATTGCTGTTTCTTCCATCGACGTTCACACCATCACTACCGAGCAGCGCAAGGATAAATGGATCACCTCGCTGATAGACTTGCTCACTGATCCGTCGGCAACACCAACCACTCGCCCGTTGCGTCGTCAAGCCCACAATTTCGCCATTCGTGACAACCTACTGCACCGACGCAATTACAACGCCAACGGCCGCCAGTGGCTACTTGTGATACCCCGAAGTCTGCGTGCTGAAATATGCGAGTCCTTCCACTCTGATCCGCAATGCGCGCACTCTGGGGTATCCAAAACTTACCACCGCATTCGACAACGATACTTCTGGCGAGGGATGTACCGTTACGTGCAGAAGTTCGTCCGCTCCTGCCTCGATTGCCAACACCGAAAACCTTCAACGCACGTGTCACCAGTCGGTCTACAACCATTACCTTGCCCTAACCATCCGTTTGGGCGCGTGGGCATCGATTTGTATGGACCACTTCCTCTGACCTCGGCTGGTAACCGTTGGGCCATCATCGCCGTTGACCATCTAACGCGATCTGCCGAAACCGCTGCCCTCACAGCGGCTACAGCGTGCGATGTTGCCTCCTTCCTGCTACACCGATTCATGCTGCGTCACGGTCCACCCTAGAAGCTTCTCAGCGATCGAGGCCGTGTCTTCTTGTCGGAAGTCGTCGAAGCCATTCTCAAAGAGTGCCATGCTGTTCACCGCAAAACTACTGCTTACAACCCGCAGACGAATGGCCTAACCGAACACTTTAACCACACGCTCGGCGACATGCTCTCAATGTATGTCGCCGCCGATCACACAAATTGGGATGCCATTCTGCCCTTCGTCACCTACGCCTATAATACCGCCCCTCAGAACACTACTGGTTTTTCACCCTTCTTCCTGTTGTACGGAAGGCACCCGTCGCACACCATTGACACGATACTACCCTACAAGCCGGATCCATCTGAGTGTGCGCCTATTTCTGACACAGCCAGGCTTGCTGAAGAGTGTCGCAAGCTTGCAAAGACCTTTACAACGCACGAACAAGAGCGGCAGAAGAGCCTTCACGGTGGCACCACCACTTCTGAGTCCACGTTAGTCGCCGGAGCGCTCGTATGGCTCTCGGTCCCTACCACTGCAACTGGCCTCTCTTCAAAACTACTGCCGAAATACGAAGGCCCCTACCGGGTCATCGAGCGCACATCACCGGTCAACTACCTGATCGAACCCATCGAACCAGCTTTGGACATGCGCCGTCGAGGGCGCGACATAGTCAACGTGGAGCGCCTCAAGGCCTACTAACCCACTAATAGTGACAAGCTGTTAGGTCGCCGAACGGCTCCCTTTTAACCATTACGTTTATTGCAGAGAGTAGTGAAGACAGGACAAGAAGGGACACAGATAGGCGCTATCTTTTAAGTGTTTTTTGGACTCAGATCACACATATTTATAATTTAAAAAGAAAAACTTCAACATGCGCAGGCACAGCTGCGTCCAGGAAAAATAGTTATTTCTTTGACAAGTAGTGTAATGACACACTAACGCAATCTCGGCCAAGATTATGAATACTTGCTGACTCAATAATCAATGTAGTATAGTTTCTTTACTGTTTGGCAAACAGGCAATCGCTGCGTTTCTTTACATTGTTGCAATGTTCCCTGAATCTTTCCTTGAGATGTTGCCCCATTTGCCCTCTATAATGCTTACCCCATGATAGGAGTATCTGATAAACGGTACCTTATATGCAGGGCACGTAACGTGTCCTGTGATTCTTATTGCAGCCAAGCCTCTCCTCTGAGTATCTGGGTTGCTGCTTTTCCATAGTTTAACATGCTTATTTGAGGCCATGAACATTATGCTGATGATTCCGAGCACCAACCGTTTTTATATTGTTGAATATTCCGTGCAGATATGGCATCGTGGCAAACATTTTTCGGCCATCAAGATTTGGCTTTTTTTTTTTTTTGGCTTGGCAACTGGAAGGTGGTTTTCTGGGTAGGGCATATGCAAACGATACAGCAAGGTGAACAGGATATCCTGCTTGTGTCAGGGGAGTTCTTTGGAAATTAAGGCTTGTCCACAAGTAATAGGAACAGAAATTTTACTGCGTTAGCGAGCCACAGTGGCATAGGCAGAAATTCATTTCGGGGAAGAGGGCGAGTGGGGGCATGGGCCCGGTCTGCTACCCCCTCGCTACGCCACTGTCCAAGCAGTGTCAGACAATGCACCTTTCTACCATTATTGAGTGGGAGAAACTAAGAGGCAGCAATGGCTTGTTTCCCATCAGTTCGTATAACTAGCTCATGCACTTTTTATGCAAATGAAATTGTACATTCAGGAACCTGATATGGTACAATCCTTGCCCGGATGCTCGTGGGTAAGCACCAGTGGGTGTTAGTAATCATGTGCCAGTGTTAATATGTTAGTGGCTTCAGATTCGAAAGAACCTTTGTGGTATTTAATAAAGAAAGACGCAGTCATCCTCATATCTAAAACATTTAAAAACTTATGTGCTTGCATATTGTACTAAATAATCATGTTCCTATTTCTTGTGGACGAGGCTTGATTTCAAGAACTCGCTGGATGCAAGCAGGATATCCTGCTCCCCTTGCTGTATTGGCTGCAGAAGCCCTACTAAACAAACACCTTCCAGCTGCCAGGCCAAAGAAATGGCTAATCGTGATGGCCAAAATATGTTTGCCACTATGTCATACCTGCACGGGATATCCGACAATATAAGAACGGTTGGTGCTCGGGCAATCATCAGCATAGTGTTCACGGCCTCAAATAAGCGTGCTAAACTATGAAAAGGTTGCAACCCAGACACTCACTTGGCTGCAATAGGAATCACAGGACACATTATGTGCTCTGTAAGGAAGGCATCGTTTATCAGATGATGGGATAAGCATTATGTGGGGCAAATGGGGCAGTGTATCAAAGAAAGGCTCAGGGAAGACTGAAACATAAAGAAAGGCAGTGATGACTGGTTAGCTGAACACTGGAGCATGTGTGGTTGCTTCCCACTTTTTGATGAGAGTTTCATCGTGCGTATGCACAGCAACGAAACTACTACATTAAAATTGAGTCAGCAACTATTAATAATCTTGGCTGAGATTGCATTAGTGTGCCTTCACTATCTTTAAACAAAGAAATAATTATTTTTCTTCGATGGAGCTGTGCCTGCGCACGCCCAATTTTTTTTTTCATGGCAGCTGCACCACAGTTTCATGGCAGCACAAACAACACAGATGTTCGATGGAAGATGGAGGAGGCTTGAAGAGACGAAAAAAATCTTCATACGGTATGTCACTGCAGCCAACTCTTGTACGAGTAGACTTGCCTTCATCAAGATGGCAACATCAAGAATTAACAGTTGCTCCCTTTATGAAGACAACTCCAAGTTTCAAACGTTGGCTCTAGCGACATCCCATGGTTCAAAGATTACAAGCTCAACAATACAAACTATTCGACGTTCCATGTTCAAGGAATGCAAACTAAATAATATGCATTGCACTGAAGTGCAGAAGGTACGTTTCTCACTCCTAGCTAAAGGCCAGTATATGCTGTATATCAATAGACCTTATGCAAAATTGCTGCCATCTGTTGGAGGTTTGACGAAGCTAACGATTCGGCGCCATGTTGGAGGCTTGTGCCCGAATTCTATTGCTGTCGCCGCTATCACTTCTTGCTTGTATACGCTTTGGTAGTCGGCAATCAGGGCATAAAATGTCAGGCGGGCCTGTACACGTTACCGGCATTCCTAGTTTTTACGTTTGACGGTTATTACATGTAAAGAACCGCCTCACAGCCGAGAAGAAGGTACAAGTTGACACTGCGAGGTCACGTGCAGGCCTGTCGTCGTCGAAATGAAGCTCTGCGCTAGGTTACAAATTGGCCTGTCTGTTTTCAGTGTAGCGAATAAAGCGTTGTTAGCTATCTGAATATCATGCTTGTATAATGTATGATGGTTGGGAAGAGGCTTTATTTAGCGCGGCTAGGCGCAGCGATGACGGTAAGAAAGTGCAGTTGACCCAATTCAAAGCATATTTCATGAGGGACAGCCTATGTCGAGCCGACGTAGTGTCCATCTAATTTTAAATAAACGTTGTCCTCTTTTTATCTTTGAAATAATATTATTTCGCTGTTGTAGTCATCCGACCTATGTTATGTACAGAATTACCGTGCGATTAAAATGCAGAAAATTGCGCATCTCATGCACGTGGAAAGTGAACATGAAAAGTGTAGTGTCTCCTAGAAGTAGATGCCGATCAGCTGGTGTGTTATTGAATATCCTTCCGATATGTGATCCTATATAACAGGAAACGCCAAGAATATTCGTGTTCACATTGTCGCTTTAGGGGCCTACTGGTGCTTTACAATTTAAACCCGTTGCGGCAAGGCAGTTTTGCTTCGCCGACTGAAACCGCCTCAGCGCGTAACCAGCGGTAGCGCACCCACGGTAGAATGTAGCACATTTCCGGAAACAGCATTTTATTTAGTTTCATAAGAAAAGTACCACGCACTTGAAGCACCTGTTAACATTTCATAGCAAACTGGAGTGTACAGAGGATTTTTCCGAAGGGGGGATCAGCTTTTGGGGAGAACCTGATTTGCTCTACACGCAGGCATCCTGCAGCAAGGACAAAGCGGGGTATAAGTAGGCAAACCGCTTCGGTACGAGCTTTTTTTTGTTTAACTTATACCCCAGGAAGAGCAAATCAGGTTCTCCCAAAAGCTGATCCCCCCTTCGGAAAAATCCTCTGTACACTCCAGTTTGCTATGAAATGTTAACAGGTGCTTCAAGTGCGTGGTACTTTTCTTATGAAACTAAATAAAATGCTGTTCCGGGAAATGTGCTACATTCTACCGTGGGTGCGCTACCACTGGTTACGCGCTGAGGCGGTTTCAGTCGGCGAAGCAAAACTGCCTTGCCGCAACGGGTTTAAATTGTAAAGCACCAGTAGGCCCCTAAAGCGACAATGTGAACACGAATATTCTTGGCGTTTCCTGTTATATAGGATCACATATCGGAGGATATTCAATCATCTACTTCTAGGAGACACTACAATTTTCATGTTCACTTTCCACGTGCATGAGATGCGCAATTTTCTGCATTTTAATCGCACAGGGTAATTCTGTACATAACATAGGTCGGATGACTACAAAGCGAAATAATATTATTCAAAGATAAAAAGAGGACAACGTTTTATTAAAATTAGATGGACACTACGTCGGCTCGACATAGGCTGTCCCTCATGAAATATGCTTTTCAATTGGGTCAACTGCACTTTCTTACCGTCATCGCTGCGCCAGCCGCGCTAATAACGCCTCTTCCCAAATCTACTAATTACAAGCATGATATTCAGATAGCTAACAACCGCTTTATTCGCTACACTGAAAACAGACAGGCCAATTTGTAACCTAGCGCAGCGCAGAGCTTCATTATCGACGACGACAGGCCTGCACGTGACTCGCAGTGTCAAACTTGTACCTTCTTCTCGCTGTGAGGCGGTTCTTTACACGTAATAACGTCAACGTAAAAACTAGGAAAATGCCGGTAACGTGTACAGGCCCGCCTGACATTTTTATGCCCTGATTGCCCGACTACCAAAGCGGATACAAGCAAGAAGTGATAGCGGCGGACAGCAATAGAATTCGGGCACAAGCCTCAACATGGCGCCGAATCGTTAGCTTCGTCAAACCTCCAACAGATGGCAGCAATTTGCATAAGGTCTATGATATACAGCATATACTGGCCTTTAGCTTAGGAGTGAGAAAACGTTACCTTCTGCACTTCAGTGCAATGCAATTATTTAGTTTGCCTTCCTTGAACATGGAACGTCGAATAGTTTGTATTGTTGAGCCTTGTATCTTTGAACATGGGATGTCGCCCAGAGCCAACGTTTTGAAACTTGGAGTTGTCTTCATAAAGGGAGCAACTGTTAATTCTTGATGTTGCCATCTTGATGAAGGCAAGTCTACTCGTACAAGAGTTGGCTGCAGTGAACATACCGTTTGAAGATTTTTTTCGTCTCTTCAAGCCTCCTCCATCTTCCATCGAACATCTGTGTTGTTTGTGCTGCCATGAAACTGTGGTGCAGCTGCATGAAAAAAAAAATTGGGCGTGCGCGGCACAGCTCCATCGAAGAAAAAATAATTATTTCTTTGTTAAAGATAGTGAAGGCACACTAATGCAAATCTCAGCCAAGATTATTAATAGTTGCTGACTCAATTTTAATGTAGTAGTTTCGTTGCTGTGCATACGCACGATGAAACTCTCATCAAAAAGTGGGAAGCAACCACACATGCTCCAGTGTTCAGCTAACCAGTCATCACTGCCTTTCTTTATGTTTCAGTCTTCCCTGAGCCTTTCTTTGATACACTGCCCATTTGCTCCCACTAATGCCTTATCCCATCATCTGATAACGTGCCTTCCTTACAGAGCACATAATGTGTCCTGTGATTCCTATTGCAGCAAGTGAGTGTCTGGGTGCCAACCTTTTCATAGTCTTAGCACGCTTATTTGAGGCCGTGAACACTATGCTGATGATTGCCCGAGCACCAACCGTTCTTTATATTGTCGGATATCCCGTGCAGGTCTGACATAGTGGCAAAACATATTTTGGCCATCACGATTAGCCATTTCTTTGGCCTGGCAGCTGGAAGGTGTTTGTTTAGTAGGGCTTCTGCAGCCAATACAGCAAGGGGAGCAGGATATCCTGCTTGCAATCCAGCGAGTTCTTGAAATCAAGCCTCGTCCACAGAAATAGGAACAATGATTATTTAGTACAATATGCAAGCACATAAGTTTTACATGTTTTAGATATGAGGATGACTGCGTCTTTCTTTATTAAATACCCACAAAGGTTCTTTCGAATCTGAAGCCACTAACATATTACACTGGCACATGATTACTAACACCCACTGGTGCTTACCCACGAGCATCCGGGCAAGGATTGTACCATATCAGGTTCCTGAATGTACAATTTCATTTGCATAAAAAGTGCATGAGCTAGTTATACGAACTGATGGGAAACAAGCCATTGCTGCCTTCTTAGTTTCTCCCACTCAATAATGGTAGAAAGGTGCATTGTCTGACACTGCTTGGACAGTGGCGTAGCGAGGGGGTAGCAGACCGGGCCCATGCCCCCACTCGCCCTCTTCCCCGAAATGAATTTCTGCCTATGCCACTGTGGCTCGCTAACGCAGTAAAATTTCTGTTCCTATTACTTGTGGACAAGCCTTAATTTCCAAAGAACTCCCCTGACACAAGCAGGATATCCTGTTCACCTTGCTGTATCGTTTGCATATGCCCTACCCAGAAAACCACCTTCCAGTTGCCAAGCCAAAAAAAAAAAAAAAAGCCAAATCTTGATGGCCGAAAAATGTTTGCCACGATGCCATATCTGCACGGAATATTCAACAATATAAAAACGGTTGGTGCTCGGAATCATCAGCATAATGTTCATGGCCTCAAATAAGCATGTTAAACTATGGAAAAGCAGCAACCCAGATACTCAGAGGAGAGGCTTGGCTGCAATAAGAATCACAGGACACGTTACGTGCCCTGCATATAAGGTACCGTTTATCAGATACTCCTATCATGGGGTAAGCATTATAGAGGGCAAATGGGGCAACATCTCAAGGAAAGATTCAGGGAACATTGCAACAATGTAAAGAAACGCAGCGATTGCCTGTTTGCCAAACAGTAAAGAACTATACTACATTGATTATTGAGTCAGCAAGTATTCATAATCTTGGCCGAGATTGCGTTAGTGTGTCATTACACTACTTGTCAAAGAAATAACTATTTTTCCTGGACGCAGCTGTGCCTGCGCATGTTGAAGTTTTTCTTTTTAAATTATAAATATGTGTGATCTGAGTCCAAAAAACACTTAAAAGATAGCGCCTATCTGTGTCCCTTCTTGTCCTGTCTTCACTACTCTCTGCAATAAACGTAATGGTTAAAAGGGAGCCGTCGGCGACCTAACAGCTTGTCACTATTAGTGGGTTAGTAGGCCTTGAGGCGCTCCACGTTGACTATGTCGCGCCCTCGACGGCGCATGTCCAAAGCTGGTTCGATGGGTTCGATCAGGTAGTTGACCGGTGATGTGCGCTCGATGACCCGGTAGGGGCCTTCGTATTTCGGCAGTAGTTTTGAAGAGAGGCCAGTTGCAGTGGTAGGGACCGAGAGCCATACGAGCGCTCCGGCGACTAACGTGGACTCAGAAGTGGTGGTGCCACCGCGAAGGCTCTTCTGCCGCTCTTGTTCGTGCGTTGTAAAGGTCTTTGCAAGCTCGCGACACTCTTCAGCAAGCCTGGCCTGTGTCAGAAATAGGCGCACACTCAGATGGATCCGGCTTGTAGGGTAGTATCGTGTCAATGGTGTGCGACGGGTGCCTTCCGTACAACAGGAAGAAGGGTGAAAAACCAGTAGTGCTTTGAGGGGCGGTATTATAGGCGTAGGTGACGAAGGGCAGAATGGCATCCCAATTTGTGTGATCGGCGGCGACATACATTGAGAGCATGTGGCCGAGCGTGTGGTTAAAGTGTTCGGTTAGGCCATTCGTCTGTGGGTTGTAGCAGTAGTTTTGCGGTGAACAGCATGGCACTCTTGAGAATGGCTTCGACGACTTCCGACAAGAAGACACGGCCTCGATCGCTGAGAAGCTTCTAGGGTGGACCGTGACGCAGCATGAATTGGTGTAGCAGGAAGGAGGCAACATCGCACGCTGTAGCCGCTGTGAGGGCAGCGGTTTCGGCAGATCGCGTTAGATGGTCAACGGCGATGATGGCCCAACGGTTACCAGCCGAGGTCAGAGGAAGTGGTCCATACAAATCGATGCCCACGCGCCCACACGGATGGTTAGGGCAAGGTAATGGTTGTAGACCGACTGGTGACACGTGCGTTGAAGGTTTTCGGTGTTGGCAATCGAGGCAGGAGCGGACGAACTTCTGCACGTAACGGTACATCCCTCGCCAGAAGTATCGTTGTCGAATGCGGTGGTAAGTTTTGGATACCCCAGAGTGCGCGCATTGCGGATCAGAGTGGAAGGACTCGCATATTTCAGCACGCAGACGTCGGGGTATCACTAGTAGCCACTGGCGGCCGTTCGGCGTTGTAATTGCGTCGGTGCGGTAGGTTGTCACGAATGGCGAAATTGTGGGCTTGACGACGCAACGGGCGAGTGGTTGGTGTTGCCGACGGATCAGTGAGCAAGTCTATCAGCGAGGTGATCCATTTATCCTTGCGCTGCTCGGTAGTGATGGTGTGAACGTCGATGGAAGAAACAGCAATGTGAGATACTGAGCAGGAGGCATTGGCGTCAGGCAAGGGGGAGCGCGAGAGGGCGTCGGCATCAGCATGCTGGCGTCCGTTGCGGTACAGCACGCGGATGTCGTAGTCTTGCAGGCGAAGTGCCCAGCGGGCGAGACGGCCCGAGGGATCCTTCAATGATGACAGCCAGCATAGTGCATGATGATCGGTGACGACATCAAATGGGCGACCATACAAATAATGCATGAAAATTTACTACTTTGAAAATTATTAGAGAAATACAAATGCAGAGGTTCATTATTCACATAAAGGCCTATTCATACAGCAAATATGAACAAACTAAGATGTTCACAGAAGTAACCATAGCGTCCCAAATTTGACTAATTTTCACTAACGCAGCGTTTTTCGTGAATTTTTAAAAATGCATAATTTGCTCAGAATTCCATGAAATTATAAGAGCTATTTCTTCTTCACTTCTACTTATGCTAAATAGAAAGATATTTGTAATGTATAGCTTCAGTAGCTGCCAGCATGGTTGCGAATTTACGAAAACGCACTCTTCGTAAGATGGTCGTCGTCAACCGGCGATGCTCGTCGAATTTTCCTGTGTTGAAAAAAAATTTTATGTGAAAACAAATTGCGATTTCGTGCTGTGCAGTCATATGTGCACAACATACAAAATTATCAGGAAAATCGGAAACATCAAGTATACACCTTTTTTTTATCTTTCGTGGAATCGCCCATTGTAAATGATGTTATCTCTGTGAAAACACTTGGGTTCAGGTGATATCTTAAGTATCTGCGTGATTTCTAGAAAAGTTAGTCGTGAGTTCAGCACTGCTATGTGCTCTTTTCTTGAGTAGCTGTGCTATCCTGTCAAGATGTTTAACAAGTAACAACGCACTTGAATGTGGATTCTTCTTTGTGGCAAAGGAGCGCAGACAACGGGACGAAGAACATACAGGGCACAGAGCTGACTATCAACTGATTTCCTTATTGGAAAGTCTGAGAATCTGTAGGCAGGCGAGCAAAAATCGAAAAATGGCACAAATGCTATCAAGTGACTCGGCCGCCCGGCTTTTTTTTTTTGGATAGGGTTTACAAGATGCGGCAGAAGCCGATTTCATTAAAACATAAACACAAGCAAAAAATGGCAAAAAAGAATAATGACATGGTGGTCAGTACCAAACTGATTAAAACCGCTAAAAGTCTGACATTCATAAATCAACAAAACGAAGAACCAGGGTCTGAAAAAAAAAAGGTTTTTAAGCAAGTGACAGCAAGGCTAGAAAACTGCAACCACTAACAATAAAACAGAAAACAAAACAAGAAAACAAAAGCATGTGACAACAAGCTTAGTGATCACAATTGAGGCTCATGGCAGCTAATTTCTTCGTCAAATAGTGCTAGTGATAGCGCGCTAACGCAAGCTGCTCCCCTTTTGTGAATTATGTGCGCCTCACAAATTTTGTGAGCACATTACTCCCGATATTTCATGAGAACTTGCACGTTGTCAAGCAATGGGGAGCAGCCGCATGATGTACAATGCCAGGTTCCTGCCTGTTGTTGCTTTTAAAGATTTGGCATGTTCACGCATTTTGTAATTTATGCATCGTCCGGTTTGTCCTACATATGATTTTCCGCATGATAATGGAATGTCATAAACGACGTTCTTCACGCGTTCAATGAAATGATTTCTGTGCTTCTTGTCACAGCAAAAGGATACTGTTTCATCCCTCTTAACTAGCCTGCATAGGGAGGCCAGATGGTTTGGGATGGAGCACAAAACTCTTATGCCTACTCTGCCTGCAGTCTTCTTCAACCTATGAGAGAAGCCGTGAATGTAGGGAACGTCAGCCAAGGGAGAGCGAGTGTGCTTGTTTGGCCTGTTATTTCTGGTCGTTCTAAGAGTGACGAGCATCTTTTCAGCTAGGGAGCTCAAAAGAGCACTAGGGAACCCCGCGCTCCTCGAGCGTTCCACTTGAATCGTAAAACTTGTTTCCGTCCACTGAGGGCATGATCGGATGAGGGCGTTTCTCATGGCAGAATAGCCTATTCCTGGAGTCATCCAGGAGTCATGCATGGAGTACCATTTGAGCAGCGCAAGGATGCTGTTATGCAACGTTACATCAAAGAAGCTGACCGAGCTAATTGGCCTGTATATGATAGCTGGCCTATCTATGACACCACAGCCCTCAGAAGTGCTGTATAGCGGTTTGTTTTCTTATGTTTTTGATCAAAGCAGCATTAAGCCAAGGCTATGGGGTTGGGCATTGAATACACGTGGATTATTCAAGTAAAATGGCAAAAATGATATCACTATTTCGAAACAGAAAGTCATCAATCATAAATTGCAGCATCTGTTGATGTGTTGCGCTAAGCTGTTCGCTTCAATGCCAAACTACATTTTCACACTCTCTCTTGCAGGTTTCAAATACAGCAACTGTACCACCACAACAGTGCAGCACAGGAGAGCCTATCGTCAGTGCCGCGTCGAGAAATTAAATAAAAAAGCACTTACTCCTGGAAACTTCTCGTATCATCTTATTGGTTTGTTTGTGATTATAAAACTGCACTTTCATGGAATTGAATCAACTAGCCCCATTTATTGTCCCATTGAAACTAAATAAATTGACAATGTAGAGCTTGTTTCCAAATGCCTGCATCATAGGCCTACAAGATTACTTATTGGCTTCAAAATACTCTTACATGTAAAGAATGCTGCTGGAAATGTTCTGCTGATATTTTTGTTACAATCCTCTAAAAGCCTACACACTTTCGTATTGTTAACCACAAAAAGATTTATTGACCTGTGTGCAGCAAACATGCTGTTGCAGGCATAAGGCTGCAATACGCTGAAACTCATACATCAGAATTCTACACACTAACAGCAGCCAATTCCTTGTAGACCCTCATTAGGTGTGCATGAGAAAGCGCATTAGACTGGCAAAAGACATTGTAATGATTCTGATGTCTAAAGACATTAGTCTCTTTATTGAAATACATTAATTTTTTTCATAAGGGATATATTTCTGTGAGATTAGCTGATGCATGCTCCTTGTATTAAGTAAGATGCAATTTTTCTAGTTCATGAAGTTGACTGACGTTATCAAATGATGTAGCAAATTTTCATCAATAGTTGCTGCAAATAGCTAACATTCACGGTGGAAATTTGCTAACTTACAAATACTATTTTCCTGCATTTAGTAACTAAGTAATAACCGTCATGGTAGTAAATTTACTAACTTTCTGTTACTACCTTTGGTATGTAATAGCTGCAGGTAGTAAATGACATGGTAGTCACTTTACTACCTTGCCGTTTACTACCTGCAGTTACTACTTAGGTAGTGAATGTTGTTACAGCAATTTACTACCTCAAAGTTAGTAAGTAGCACTACCTTTTCTTTTAAGAGTGTAGAATGATGTGTCTTGTAGTTAATATTGTTTGGGACGCAATTGCAAGGAAAGTGCACACGTTCAAAGCCAAATTGCTAAGGTAGCTTGCTAGAAAATAACAAGTGGACTGCCCCCTTATTTGTTTTGAAAGGATAAGTTCATGAGATTCAATTAGCTTAATCTAATCCAATAGCAGCTTTGAAAACCACTTCAGAGAAACTGCTGCCGAGATCCTTTAGGGGGCCATTATGTGCACAGGTACTGAATGGAACACGTGGAGGTTGAAAATTGAGCAATAAAGAATATGGCATGTATTTTAGGGTGATTTTATTTTTACATTCGTTATTTTGTTCACACAATGCCCTATTACTCCAACAAGAGAGCATATAGGTGAAGAACCCTTGCAATGCATCCTATTGTATATGTAGTGATGCGTGTGCTCTGCAGGTGAGAAAGACAATGGGGACATCAATGAACATCAATGTCTAGTGGGTCTTTGGGATTTTGCCGAAACATCATGTTTGTCCATGATGAACCGGCAGTGCAACCACACACGGACATAGGAAGAAGGCACATAACACAGTGCTGTGTTTCGTGTACCTTTCCTCTGTGTGTGGTTGTGCTGCTGGTTCATCATGAAGGACAACCAACTAGCCCAAGTTTCAGTCTTGCTAGACATGTTTGTGCCTGCTATTTTTTTTTTGTGTCAACAAGCTGTCCTCCTACTCTTGTAGAACTTCTCACTGTCTTGTGTTTGCGTTGTAGCGTGACAATATTCTCTATATTTTCTCTCATGGCTCTACACCTCATTGTTCTGCTCAGTATGCAGCTGCGCAGCAGCATAACATGTTCCTTCATTCACTTAGTGCACTAAATACTGGCATGGGTACTCGAAGAAATGGCACAAAATGTAACAACAATTAGCGGTGCCAGATGGAACACCTAAATGCCACAGTTCTACAGTAATGGGTGAAGGGAAGGGCTTGAAGCAGAGAATGGAAATAAGGGACACATGCATACATAATTAAGTGCCAGGCTGGCACAGTGATGGAATTGGACTTGATGCCTGACTAACTTATTGCAAATATATGTCTCAGCACTGCAAGGGAAAGGTCATGTTTTGAAATGGTACCAGAAAAATAACGAAATACATTTCAGGTCTCAACATTTAGTGAAGGACAAATCTAGTACTATATGCAAATACCCTTCATGTGGCACAATGTCTGACAGATGGTGTGCCGTGGTAACTGCCACGGAAGGGGGCTGCACGTAAAGGATAATATTGAAGAATTAATTGCTGGGCAAGTTGGTAATCCATGACTACAAAGAACTGCGCGAAATAAACTGGCACAAGGAAGACGCTTGTCCGTGCGTCTCCTTGTGCCAGTTTATTTCACGCAGTTCTTCGTAAAAAAGAATAATAGCTGCACATTTAGTACGTGTATGTCTGCATGCTTATGTGAGCGCTATATGAGCTGCTAATTCTGAAAAAAAAGCTGCAACACTTGCGCTTGAACTACTACAGAATGTTATTGTGTATAGCTAGTGTTGGTACTGGCAATAAATCTTGAATTCTCAAGCACAGTTTGTATTAGCTGCTGTACCAGCCAAAGCTAAGGATGTTGCATGACAGCTTATATTTAAATAAAGGTGCACGTAAAGCTAAATGGTATGGAACAGGGGCGCAGCCAGGGGGGGGGGGGGGGCATTGGAGGGCGTTCAACCACCCCCCCCCCCCGAAAATTTTCAATTTTGCTTGTGTATATATACACACAGACATGCAAAGGCATGCACAGACATACATAAAGCATGGATGACTCCACCCCACCCTGAAAAAAATTTCTGGCTACGCCCCGGGTATTGAACATGAGGGAGGTTGACTGGGACACGTAAAGCTCAACATTTATGGGTGTGCTATTAGTGTGAAAGCGTGCTTTTTATTTGCAGCTGTTATTTGCAATTATGACACCTACTGAGTAAAAGAATTGTTCCTCTATATCTACTTTTAGTATTATACGTTTGCATGTCGTGTCCCATGATCCGAATCAAGCAGGATGCTACTGACTGCACATTTTTAAGACAGGTGAACATTTATTCCTAGAAGTCAAGATTACTGCCCGAGTTCAGCCACTTCTAGCATTCTGCTAGTTTATACGTTAAAGCGTTGTTAAGCTCAAAGCATACTCGACTGGATGACGTGGAGTGAAGTAATACTGGCCCTTGTCGCTCCGATCACATCTCGTAGCCAAGGACAGAATCACTTTCACTCGTCGACAATGGGTGGAATACGAAAACAACCTTCAACCTGCTATGTTTCCCAACACAGGGCCTCCACCAGATCGCTGTTCGGCACTGATATGTGGTCAACTGAGGCATGTTATAGAGCTTAACGTTCATGAAGCTTCAAGGTGCAAAACAAGTGCATATTTAATTTGGGGTTGTTATTTAGATTTAACAGCACCTATTAAATATTAGAATGTTTCAAGTTAATCTTTGCATCATTCAGTATAATTGTTCACATGATCCTTCTGAATCCTTCAGGCCACTTCTGACTTTTGAAGAAATAGCATGGTTTTATCCTTGAAAGCTGGATCATATTGTGACTTCATTCGATTTCAAGCATTGCTAGCTTCTTTGATGCGACGCTGGCAGGAAACATATGTTCTAACGGGTGATGCAAGCGATTTCATGCGTGCTCTTTCCGCGCCAGTCATGCACTATACGTTTCATCGTTTGTGGAAGCCGAGGGGAGCATCACTTCCAACTGTCAACAACGAACGAACCACGAGAACGAACAACCTCAGACCCGCCGTCCTCCCCAGCATGACAATTCCCACGGCATCGCTCGTCCGCGCCGTCAGCCTCGAGCTCGGGAGACTGCATTCTTTTTCTGCGAAGGCTCGTTGTTCTTTCGACTCAACAACAACGTTTCTTCATCGCCTATGCTACACTCGAGAGAAAATGAGCGCGCCCGTTCTGAAAGCTGGTCCGTCGCCTCGTACGCGCTGCACTACCACCAAACCCATCAGTTGCGCGAATAAGCGATTATGTGTTTTAATACCGATTCTCTGAGATGAACCTCTACATATACTGTCCGTATAAACGCACCGACATCAACGCGATGCTCGCGAAGGACGTGGGAGACTGTACTTCGCCAAGTAGAGATGATATCAGCTGACTTCCCAACCGCCTGTACTGCGTCAACATCGCCGAAAACTTTTCTTTGGCGGCTGGTTGCACATCAGGGCACGTTCGGCTGCTGTATGATGCCGGCAAATGGAAATGCACTCGGAAACGCATCGTTCATTGTTCACCTCTGTCTCCGTGCGGGATGCGCAAGCCGTCGGACGAGAAACATAATTCCACACACAAACTGACTGTGACTGCCCGCGAGGGTTCGCTTAAGGTCGTGCACACGTATACACGCGCATTATACGCGAACGATGCCTCTCATATATGCAAAATTATAGCGTTGTAGCCGATCGTAAAATCGTCCAAGATAACGTGAAGTGCATATATAAAGCCGCGGAAGTCCACCCAGATCGTGTGGTGCGGTGGCGTAGTGGTTACAGTGTCTGCTTGTCACGCGGTTGGCCTGGGTTCAAATCCCCGTGGTGGAGTGTGTGTGTGTTGATACATGGTTTGTGACTCTCTGTGCAGTGTTCTTGTGATGTGTAAATGCATATTCATGAGTTGAAAGGCTGAAGAGAACAAAAGAAAAAAAAAAGAGGAACACTGCACGATCAACTACAACGTAGACAAGAATTTCTTTTTTTTTTCTAAAATTTGCGAAACGTACCGCATTATTTTCGACCGCATATTGAGCCGTACATAAGCCGGACAGATTTGACCTGAAATACCGCTTAACCACATCGACGGTATGCGTTACTTTAAGCGGTCACTTTTAAACGGCCTTCTGGCAACGAGATGGCCGCGCATAGGGAAGAGCGCATAAATTTAGGCCGCATAAGAAAGAGCCGCTTAGCCAGAGGCCGTATAAAGAAGGGCCGCATGAAAGAGCCGTATAAGTAGGCCGCTTAGAGAGCCATTTATAAGCGTCGAAAATTTGACCTACTTTCCGCCTTATATGCGTTGTTTTAAGCGGTCGTTTGCTAAGAGTGTACTAGACCGGTGACCACGGGCTGCCCTGAGCTTATTGGCGAGGGGCGTTTTCCGATAAAACGCGGCACGAAGATAAGTTCACGGATCACGCCTTCATGATGGGCGCAGATACACCTAGCCACGTGCGTCACAAGCAAA